>NC_034609.1:14494676-14533072 GCF_900095145.1 Mus pahari
TCCTCCTCCTCCTCCTCCTCCTTCTTTTTCTTCTTCTTCAACATTCTAAGCACAGCCTCCTATTATTTGCCTATACTCTTTCCTTTGGAAAACTGGTCTCTCTCACTCTCAGTCCAAGAAGTTTAGGTATGTGACCCAAGCCTGACCAATGAGAAAATCCCACAGCCAAGGGCTAGAGTAATTAAATGAAGACAGGGCTGTGATACAAAGTTGAACCAATGGGAATATGTCGGAGACTTTTAGTTTAAAATCATTATGAACATGGTGCTCTTACACTGTTTGCTGAAATGACAGAGTGTAATTCTGGGCTAGCTTGCTTTATCCAGTGTCACTTGAGGAACAGTTTAACGGAGAATGAGACCTGCTGATGGCAGAGTTCAGAGATAGAGAAAGGATGATCAGTTTTGACAAGACCATCTGTGTACACTATGAAAAGCAAGTCAGCACAACAAACACTGACATCACCTGAAGCCACATCATTTACAGGTGATCTCAGTCTTCATGTCAGCACATTTTCATGTATGCTCTTTCCCCTGTTTAGAATAGTGTATACTATTTTATTCCAAACATTTTCTTTGGTTCCTCTGATATCATTTTATTAACATGACTCTTTGTTTCTCTTTCTGTCCCCACATTTTACTTTTCCATTCCACACACCAGCAGCAAAAATTAAGGGTTGAGTGTTTCTGTTTCTAGACATTCCTTCATGATCAAACAAACACACACAGCCAGCAACGTGTTACTTAGAACTCCATGGCAATTGTTACTGTTATAGGAAAAGCATCACAGGGTGTACCTACCCCTGCGTGCAGCTTTTCTCACAACATTGCAGCAGTGAATGCTGTAGCAATCATCTAAAGATAAATGATTTAAAAAAGAAAAAAACAACAACAGGCTGTGAATCTAGCAGGTCCCATCTTACCATCCCACCATTGCTTGGTATTCAGTTGGCTTTGTTTCTTTGGTTTATCCTTCAATACAAACCATGCTAGAATAAAGGTACTAGGGGATGCTGTTGCTTGCTTATTTATTTATTTATTTGCCAGATCAAAGCATCCACATTCACTCAAAATGAGTGTTAGTTACCAGCTTGCTTCCCAAAGGCTGAAATGATTTCCAGCTCCTTCAGTAGTGGGTGAGATCTTCTTTCACTCACTCTTGGCATGTTACCAGCACTGAGTGCTAATGTACTCACAAGTTTGCATTTGGTATTGACTTGGAAGGGCTCCTGACTAGTACCAGTGTTAAGCATCTTCTCATATGCTTCTTGGCCACTTAGAGTCTTTGCAGACAGAATTAGTTGTGTTCTTTTCTATGGCGCTATTGTATTTTTATTAACAATTTGAAAATGTGTAATAGGCAATCAAAAAACTCACATGATACCTTTTGTATTAAGAAAATCTTCAATAACCGTGCATGTGTGTGGTTAATATCTGTAATAGAATCAGAAGAGTTTGGGATTGCAAACATCTGCCCTTGGACACAGAACTGAGATGAATTACAAGCTTGTCAGTTTGCTAGAAATTGTGGTGGTTGATATTTATTGTCAGTTTGACTAGATTTAAAATCATCATAGAAATACACACGGCGGTGTCTATGGTGGTGTTCTCAGAAATATTTACCTGAACAGGGAAGACCCACTGTGGTGTAGCTTGTATCGTCCCATGCACTGGGGTCTTAGAGTAAATGAAAAGAAAGGGACCCAAACACCAGAATGCATCCATCACTGTGTTTTGACTGGGGATACAGCATCACTAGCTTGGCCAAGCTCCTGCTGCCACACCCTCTCGTGCATAATGGATTGTCCCCTTAAACTTTAAGTGTTTAGACAAACACTTCTTGGTTTAACATGTTTCTTGTTTATTTGGTAACACCAATAAGAAAAGTTAAGTACTGGAGAAATTTGTAACCCTCCTTCCCACCGCCATATACAGCATATCTTAGAAGAATTACATCTCTCAAAAAAGAAGAAAAAAGAAAAATGGGAAAAACCACCAGAGAAGATAAAAGTGTTGTTCATTCCAAACATAATTTAAAAAAAAAAAAAACAAGCTAGAGAAGAATGTGAGAAAAACAAGCCTGTGCCTTTAAATAACAGTGAAGTAGGACTGAATCAGCCTGATGAAGGTTTCCTCCTTTTTCTGTGTTATTCATGGCTTTTAGCCACAGTGGGGGCGTCTCCTCATCTTTACCATGCAGAGGTCTAACCTCCACTCCCCGAGGGATGCGGCACCTTCGTGGTCTATATAGCTGGTGAGAAGACCAGAGACATAGAGGAATCGATGGAGATGGCTGTGAGAGCCTGGCCCACTCCCTGCCTCAACAGCCAAGCTGTGGTCATTGCCAGTCTGTCTTATATTGTTCAGTTGCCATAACAACATGCTATTCTTAAATATAATGATCAGCATACTGATCATCACAGTAAAGAAGGGCTGCAGTTTGTTTTTTTGTTTTTGTTTTTGTTTTTGTTTTGTTTTGTTTTTGCATCTATAGTGGGTTGAAGACACATAATCAGAGGACATTCGGTACAGTAGGAACTCTGAAAACAATGTGATTGTTACACATGTGTGTGTATGCTTATTCTTTCTTTATCGGTGGCTCACATGGTGGCTCACATCTCCATTCCGTCACAGAATTCGATACTGAGCCTGGATACGATTTCTAATTTTCTGTCATTAATTGCCTTTTAAAGATGAATTCAAGCTGATAATTGAGACAAATGCAATATAATACTTGTAAGTGACTTCATCTAGAGATTAAGACATGAATCTCTGAAGAGCTATGTTGTCTAACAATAAGCAGCAGAGTCCAAGAGAGTGAGGCAGGGAGAGTCTGAAAAACTAAAGGCATTCAATTGATCTTGAGCAGAAGTACATGCTAATTGAGATGCATGTTAACTGGGGACCATGTTAACTGGGTACCATGCTATCTGAGGTGCAGTACCTTCTGCTTTGCATACTGTTGTCTCAGAACAGAACCCAGATCTCCTTAGCATGCTGCAGCAGAATTCTCTTGGCCAGGTCTCTTTATGGACACCAGCACCGCTGTACAAGATAGAGAGCCAGCATCATGGCTCCAGCTGTGACTGGGCTCTGAACGATGCCATGTAGATTAAAGATTAAAGTCACACTCTTATTTTCTTTATCCCTTCTCTACTTATCTTCAGCCACTTCCACTGAAATATCTCTTAAAAGAAGGAACAGTGACAGTTGTAAAGACATGTCATATGTTCTCTGTCATGTGATTTGTATGTCTGGGGACCCATTTTCTGCACCCTGAGAAAACTTGTTCTGGGTGAGGTGGGGAGGGATGGGGAGACGGTGAGGCAGGGTGATCCCCGAATTACCAAGATCTGAGTTATGATTTCTTTTTTCAGTTTTTGATGGCGCAAAAGCAATGCACAGCCAATAGAAACCAGACTTCAAATTTTTGAATTAGGAACTTCTCAGGGCATTCATGACATTCAGCAGTGGCAGTGAGCCAAGGTTCTCAGGCAGCTGTGAGATCACAAAGGGTACAAGAGATGCAACATGCTAGCATGCCATGGGGCTAAACCAGGATGGTCAGTGGGGAGGAGTGTTCAGTAACATTCTTGACTGCCAAAACACTTAGTATTTTGCAAAAGGCTTAGTGTGCCTGTTTCCTCTATCAAGCACAGGCTGGTTCTGCCCTGGCATGCTCCAGGCTCAGCATCACTATGGCTGATATTCAGTTACCCAGTGGTAGAGATGAGAGATAACCTTGCTGCTGATGAGGACGGTACAGTTATCTAACGTGCATGATGTCTCCTTGCTGTTCCGTGCACATTAATCAGCATCTGCCATATGCTCTGGGCCATCAGAGAGAAAGGCTCAGGGATGCAAATTCAACAGCCTGTCTCCAATAGAGACGTAACACACTATGGACTGGGAGGTCAGAGAGGCCAGATGAGGGTTCCTGTCCTGGCTTGGCCACTTAATTGTGTCACCTCGAATTCCTGACGTTCTCTGAGTCAACGTTCCTTCAGCTGTAGAATAAACTCTGAACAATAATGAGAGGATAAAAACAAACCATTTAATTTGCTTGACACATGGCAAGCTCTTAATAAATGCTCGTTATTAAATATTATAAATACTGAAAAGTATAAGTAATAGAGAAGGATACTATCTCTCTGGCCTCTGCTAACAGATGTTCGTGTATCTTCCTTGACCCTGGTAATGACCCTCACAACCTTTCCAACTGTTTTGTCACCTGCGCTCACACATAGCCCCCCTCACAGAACCTTAAAATCCATTCTCAGGGGAAAACTGCCCTCTATCCGTCCATCTGAGGAATTTTGTCGTTCAGGCACATTTGATGGCTCCTGCAGAAGGTCTGCCTTTCCCACCTGGACTCATTTGTCACGGAATTCCTCTCCTGTATGTCTTGACACACCTTCCTCTCCACACATGTATATGACATGCTTATACTATGTTTGGCTTTTCCTAGCACTCATTCTTGTCACATGAGACTGAATTTGAGTCTTGCATCTCTTGGTACTCCTCATCTTTCCTGTTTTCCCCATGACTACGCAGAATCAAACCCTTTTCCCTCACAGACGTCAGGGCCCAGCACTGCCTGTTCAGAGCCCTCCTCTATTAGGCCCTTCCAGTGGCACCCCACATTCTACCGGTTGCTTATCCACCTGTTTGCTTCATCGTTCATTCATTTTTCTATATCCCTCTCCTATTGGTAGGTAAACTACATTCCAAAAAAGAATCTGTGGATCATACTTCCATGTCATACCCATAGGACATAGACCATTACTTAGCAAAGAAGTGCTCGATAAATGTTTGCTGGCTGAATATGTGTTTTTCCTTTTCCTCCGATAGTATCAGAAGCTTTAGGACAATAGCTTCTAGAGCAGATGCTTCATTGTTATAGTGACTTCATTGTTGCTGAGACAGTGATTGCTCAAAGACTCAGAGACTCAAAGACTCAAAGACACAGCAGCTGGTGATTGGCTGAGTGTTACTATTAGAGTGCAGGTGCTCTCCATGTCATCATTAGCCGGTAAGCTGCATTGGGGTAAAGGCTGTCTCTTTTTTTTTCAGTGTCGCCCTTCTTGTGGTGGCGTACCAGCACCATGAGATGTGTACGCATGGCAAGGCTTAGCTGTGAGGGATGAAATCCGACAGAATCATGAGGCTAGCTGTAGTAATGTTCAAACACGGGCACCAAGAAACGATAAAACTGCGAACCAGCAGCCTGCTCCTCTGCAGCCTTGGCTCAGCTCTTAGAAAAGTACCGCGTACATAGTTAGGCTTTTGTTCTTTTGATATCAGAGGCTGAGAAAGGAGCTTTTACTTTCTGGGTGGCTGGGAATGCAAGAAAGAAATCGCTGTCTGAAACAGAAGCAAAGAGGCTTTGAGTCTCCATTTTGTCATGAGAGTCTAGTCTAGTGGAGGCCCATCTTATCTACCCAATATCTTTTCTAGTGGGAAGCTGGACTGATCATCAAAAATGTGCAGAGGCCCCTGTCTGGGAAGCACAGTGGAACTCTCTCCCCATTGGTTCGTATACTAAAGAGGATTGTGGTGACCGCCGTTTATTGAATGCATGTGACATGGTCGCTGCCAATAAGATACAAGGTGGGTCACCTGCACTCTGCTATGTAGCCCCGAACTCTAGTGCTGCTAGCAGTAGTTCATATGTGTGCCTTCTGAAAGGCCACATTGGAGACAGCTGAAGTCTGAACTGGGCTCACAGTTTTCTGGATAATGTGGTACCTTGTCCGTTCCTGGTGGCGAAGACACATGGTTGGGTAGAAGCTATCATTGCCAGGGAAAGTTTGATAACTACTTTGGGAAGGGAGGTGTGTTGAGCTAAGGTCTTGTTATATGTAGCCCAGGCTGACCTTGAACTCCTGATCCTCTTAGCTAAACTTCCCCAGAGCTAGCATGATAGGTATAGACCATACTCTGATAATTTCCAGTGAATCTTAAGCTCTGCCTCAATAACGTTGTTGGTTGGTTGGTTGGCTTGCCGCATCCTAAGACAAAAGTGAGACTTGGTAGCTTGTCTGGATCCCAAGCCTTAATTATCATGACATCAACTTGCACACACACACACATACACACACACACACACACACACACACACACACCTTTACCTGCTGCTTTAATCATCTCACACTGTGCCCGACCTCTCTTCACACACTGCTTTAATCATCTCACTGTGCCCAGCCTCTCTGGGTTCCTCTGCTCAGACAACATGAGCACCTTAGCTCCATGCTGTTTTCCCCCTGGCCACCAGGAAGCTCATTCTCCATGGTACCAAACCACAGTCAATTGACCCTTGTTGGAACATCTGTTCCATTTCCTTAGACCACTTTCCCTTTCACTTCTATGGACCTTGGATTTTCTTAGGTTCATTTTCTCTTATGCCTGGAATTACTTTTCTGAATCTTCCAATAAGTTACTTAGGTTCTTCCGAAAAGGAAGTGATCCCAGGTAACAAATAAAGTTAAGACCTCCTCTGCCCCAGTCCCCCCAACCCCCATCCTCAAACACTTAAAAGCATACTTGCTTGCTCTAAACCCAGAGATGATCCCTTGTCCCTTGTTCTCTGGTGGCCACCTCAGTGGTGAGTCTGGCTGGGGACCCTCGAACCCCCGGTGACTGGGGACAAAGTGATAGTTCTCAGGTTACAGAGGTGACACTCCACTCCTGTCTTCATTTCATTTTCTGAAAATTAAATACTTGGCAGGCTCTTCCTTGAGCTAATTAGCATCCCTTCTTAACATTTTAAGTAACTGCTCATTTAGAGCGGTGAATGATTGCTCTGAGCTTAGCTGCAGGAGGAGCTTCTGTTGGGAATAATCTACTTACCTCCTCTATTTGTTTGAAGCAGGGATAAACAGATTTTTTTTTCTTCTTTCCTTTTCAACATGCCAGGCATAAGTGAGAACAGGGCGATTAATGAAACTGCTTCTCACCATATAAAGTTTTGACTTTAGATACAAGCTTACTCCTTTTAAGCCCACAGGAAACAAAGGAAAACAACCCCTTTCCTATTCTGGAGGCCATTTAAATCTGTTACATTACAGAGGTTTTTTTCTCTTTTTTTGGTTCCTAAAATGGTCTGGGTAATTTTTCATTGGCTCTCCTGGGAATGCCACTTTGTGCTGTTATTTATAATCTACAGAAATTAATTATGCTGCTAATTAACAGCTTGCAAACACATTATTGCTCGAGGAGTTATTTATTCGGCTATGAAAGCATGACTTCAGGGGTCCGTGTGATTCTTCATGACAGCTCTTTTGTTTCTTGCTTTTGTGGCTGGGTTTTCATGCATCCAAGTTTCCTTCAAATCCTGCACGGGGGTGGGGGGGGGGGAGATGGTCAGCCAGGATCCCCAGTGCATCAGCTGCTCTCCTGGGGATATAGGAGGACGCACAGTAAGAGACGCGCTTCTTAGCGCACGTCTGTGAGTAGTTAGAGAAATTCCTAGGGCTAGCGATGGAGCTTGGTGAGAGAGCCCATGCTAACACACGCTAAGTCCAGGAGTCATCTCCAGCACCGCCAGCTATAAGGGCAAACTGGAGAATTCAGGTGAAACTAACAAGAGAGCCTAAGTGGGAAGGGCCCTGTGCTGCTCTCGATGGTAGGCACACACCACTCAGCATCACTCTCAATTCAAAGGAGGCCAGTTCACCTTGTGCCCCTGGAGCCATCCCTTCTCTTAAGTTGTCTCCATCCAGCATCCTGACAAGCATGTCTTCCTCTAACAGGTCTGGCTCCTTTCACACCTTTTAGAATCCAATCTCCAACCACTCTAAGTGGAGACTCACCTTCTCTAGTGGAATGGAGAAACAATGACCCCTGTTAACGTCTTTAGAAAAACCCAGAATCCTCTCTGACAGTTAGGTTTACAGGCTGGCTTCATTGGCAGCTTGCCTCAGGCTAGACCAGACATCGCTGAAGTATAAGCTCTGACCCAGGGCTGGGCAGAACTCAAGTTGTCCTGAAGACCACTCCCTTCCTTGCGTTGAGACACAAACTCTGTTCTCTCATAGCAAGTCTGCTCCCCAGCTTAAATCATTACCTCAAATATGAAAGGGACAACTTGTCAAGAAGGCTGGGACTAGAGCTCAGTTAGTGCTTGTCTTGAATGCTGGAAGCCCTGGGTTTGGTCACCAATGTGTCATTAACTTGGTGTGGTGACACACAACTGAAATCTCATCACTTGGTATAGAAGCAGGAGGACCAAAAGTTCAAGTTCGCCCTTGGCTTCACAGCCAGTTTTTAGATCACCTATGGTACAGAAAGCCTGCTGAACAAGAAAAAGAATAGCACTGTGATACATTTCCTGAACTTTCATGAACACGTTTAACCAATATTTTTGTCCATGATGATGGTATGCTTTGGTCATAGTGTTCTTCTCTTCCCATCATCTTCCTTGAAGCTGACACTCAGCCTCTGACATGTCTGTGCTGGAACCCACTTTATATCTATTCCTTCCTTCCTTCCTTCCTTCCTTCCTTCCTTCCTTCATTTTGTGTCTGGGGGTGGGTGGTGTGCACATACCAGTGCATGCACTTGGAGGTCAAAGGTCAACCTAACAGCATTGATTCTCTTCTTTCTACCATGTGAATCTTGGAAATCAAACTCTGGTAATCAGCCTTGATGGCCTGTGTCTCTCTACTCACTGGGCAATCCAGATCTAGAACTCCTATTTTGTAGACAACACTCAGGGACATGACACAACAGACCACAGATTTCAAAGTCAGGGGGTGGCAAAGTTGAGCCTTGATCCTGCAATGTGACACCACCTCCCTGCCATGTTACCATTCAGTGATCCTTGGCAGGAGCTGAGAAGAACATGTCAGTCCAACTTGGTAGGGCATCCCTGAATCTACCCTGTCACATCTCTCACCAAGCAGCACACTTCTTATGCAGAAGGCCATTTGGTCTAGCAAGAAGCTGGAAACATCAAAGGTAATATAACATGGCCACAGATCTGAATTCTGACCCTCACCGAACAGCCACTTAAAAGCAGAATGGTTGCGTAAGAACCTTGTACTGGTCAGTCTTTGTTAGTTTGATACAAGCTAGAGGTACCAGAAAGAGGGAACCTGAGTTGAAAGACAAAAAAGCAAAACAAAACAAAACAAAAAACAACAACAACAAACACTTCCATAAGATTTATCTGTTGGCAAGTCCCTCGGCATTTTCTTGACTAACGAGATTGACTAATGACTGATGTGGGAGAAACAGGCAGTCTTTGGGTTGTATAAGACAACAGGCTGAGAAAAGCCATGGGGGATGAGCTAGGAAACAATAACCTCCACGGTCTCTGCTTCACTTCTTGCTTTTAGGTTCCTGCCTTGGCTAAGGTGAAATAAACGCTTCTTCTGCACATTGCATTGGATCATGGCGTTTACCACAGCAATAGGAAGCAAACTAAGGTAGAAGGAAATGCATGGGGTCACTAACGCCATGCAAAATGTCACTCAGGCCACATTCTACCAATCAGAAGTCAAAAGGGCAATTCCATTTCACTGGTAGGGAGCCTTGATTCTCTGGCCTGCTGGAAATCTGAGCAAAGACTTGACAGCCCTCCTGCCCACCACTCAGAGGTGACTAGTCAGGGAGCAGCTGTGGTCCCTGTTTTTCTCTTCAGAATTAGCCATGGTCATTACCAAAATGAAGCCTTGAAAAAAGCCCTACAAGAAAGATACTGTTTTCCTTAGCTTTCTCTGTACACAATTTTTCACTTTTATGAACCCAGATTCTTCCAAAGTTAGTTGACCCCCCAAGGACTCTTTTCATTCCCAGAGTGGCTGGAGCGAGCTGCCATTTGTGCATTCCTTTTGAGAAATGATTGTTCTAAATGGACCAGATTTCTGTAGATTAGAGTTACTTAAAACAGAGTCCAAGTGGCAGGTATCCTATGTTCCTTGGAGAAAAAGTTCTCTACATAAGTCAGAAACACTGATAAACATACTCAGACAGTGTGCCTGACACAGCTCAGGCTGGAGCCAGGGCGGGAGGACCAGGGAGATCTGGGCTATGTCATTTGTTCTGGCTCTGCAGACCTTCTCCACATCTCTGTTGATTCCTCTTGCCTAAGAATGACAAAGCAGAGAAGTCAATTTGCATCTGAAATTTTAAAAATCTGCAAGTAAAATGCCATCAACCTGGGTTGGTACAGCCACCTGGACAATTATTAAAGACAAACTGCTGTGCCAATCACAACTGACCAAAATGCCCCTCTTGAACACCATCCACCATCCGGCAGACAGGCTGTGATGTTCAGCAACCTGGACGGCCATGTTACAATTGAGTTACAGGAGGGAAAACAGCTCCGTGCTGACTTCATAATTATCATGATCTACTATTATGATTCATCACAGAGCAAGCCGTCAGCAGAGCTACAATAAATCACTGCTATTTACATCGCAACAAATCACAAGGAACTATCATTGGGAATCATAACTCACACTAGCTTCGGTTCATAATTACCCATATATGACTGTTTAGGTATATCATGAAGGTATCTCAGAAGGGAGAAATTGCAAGCTGCATCCTCTTGAAGACTCGGCTCCTCCATAACAAGCTTTCAAGCTTTGCAAGGGAAAAAAAAGACAAGTCTTGCTGTTTCTCCCCCTCAGTGTCTGATGGAAGTAACTAAGCCTCAGGCTCTGCATGTAAAATGACATTAGTTCGCCATACAGTCCAATAGACTTGATTCTGCTATAGTTTGGTTAGGAGGTGTCCCATAAAAAGGCTGGTGTTTTGAAGGTTTAGTCCCCTGCTCATGACACTGTAGAGAGTTGATGACTCATGGGGGCACTGAGGTCATCAGTGGATGGAGCCATTAGATCAAAGCTGAGGACATAGTGACTGGAGGGGTGCCTTTGAAAGGTACCCACCCACCTCTAGATCCTGGCTCCTATATGATGAACAGCTTTGCTCTCTTGTAATACTCTGTTTCACCACAGGCTCAGAAACAGAGTCAAGTGACTAGGGAGTGAAAACTCTGAAACCATGCATAGAAAGAAAGCGTCCCTCCTTTCAGTTATTCATCTTAGGCAACCTGGCTCATTGATGGAAGAGCTGACCCACAGAAACCAATTTCTGCAGGACCCGGCTTATCCAGGACAACGTAAGACTTGAGGAAACAAGATTTTTTTGGAAGATTGTCTCACAGATGTTCTAACTCAAGAAGATTCGAGCTCTGACTCCTGTGGGCAGAGGCCAGGCAGCCATGTGCTTTGGACAGGATTAATATTCTGGAGTAATCATTTTCAGTTGTACTTTAGCCACCAAATTCTTAGGACCCGTAGCAATGCCATGCCAACTCTATTGGAGGGTGAAGCAAAATGTGACCATGTCTTTACTTCTAATTGTGATATTTTGTTAATTGAAGATTTTTGTCAGAGGGGAGCACACGAAGGACCTGATAAGCCAGTTATAACTGACACTCTCCTGTTCTGGTGGGGTAAAAGCCCCAGGTATACAGAAACTGTTCATTTACATAATATTATATAAGTTGTTCATTGGACACAGTTCCAATTTATCTCTGACCCAAAGCCCTCCTCCTACTTCCTGGCATTTTTATCCATATAGGCACTAAAGGGAACCTTTCAGTTGAAGATCTGCTGCGGTGCAGGGATAACCTCTAATTTGGGATGAGGATTGAGTATCTTGTACCTTGTACTACTCCCAAGTATTCTATTCTCTCTCTCTCTCTCTCTCTCTCTCTCTCTCTCTCTCTCTCTCTCTCTCTCTCTCCTCTCTCTCTCCCTTCCTCCCTCCCTCCCCCCTCATGTTTGAAGAATTTTTCTTTGACATACATAGTGGTGATTATTCTTTAAAAATAAAGAGAATCTATCTTTGGAGACTATGTGCGAAGCCTACTCTCATAAATTGTAAATACTCTCATTTGTAAATGCAAGAGCTTTATAGCAGATGTTTCAATAATTAAAGCAAGCAAAGAGGGATGGCGCTAAGGGTGGCAGGCCTGGATGGATATGCTTCTGTGGGATCTCAGGCTGCAAGAAAGAAAAGGGGTGTAACGAGGTAGAAGGCCATTAAGCATCCTCAACTATTTTAAAGGGGAAAGGGTGGTTTACACAGTAGCCTGACATGTTCAAAATCCTTGGAAACCAGAAAATAATGAGTATCCTGCGGGACATGGGTGGAGAGAAAGCTGAGCCATGGTCCTCAAGGAGTTCAGAGTCACGATGAAGAATGGCACGGAAAGGGGATGCTGCCATCTTAGAAAGGAGCGGTAAACATCCGCGGAGGGCGTTGTTTAGTGGTAGAGCCCTTGATCAGAGTGCATGATGCCCAGAGTTCTAGAAAACCAGCAAGCAAGAGACCAAGAGGGCGGGGACTGAAGAGAGGGTGCGGCAGATAAGAGCACTTGTGTCTGCAGAGGACCCAGACTCAATTCCCAGCACCCATATATGGTGGCTTACAACCATCCATCCATCATCCCAGTTCTGGGGGATCCAATGCCCTCTGTTGGCCTCCAGGGCACTGCATGAAATAGTAAAATGAGATATTTAAAGATAGAGCAGAGGAATAGAGGGAGGGAAGGAGGGAGGGAGGGAGGAAGGGAGGGAGGGAGGGGGAGAGGAGGAGAGAGGGGAGAGGAGGAGAGAGGGGAGAGGAGGAGAGAGGGGAGAGGAGGAGAGAGGGGAGAGGAGGAGAGAGGGGAGAGGAGGAGAGAGGGAGGGGAGGGAGGGAGGGGAAGAAGGAGGAAGGGCGGGTGGGAGAGAGGGAGGGGAAAAAAAGAAAAGCAATGGAAGAGGAGAAATTCGTTTGTTGCAGGACAGTGAGATAAAGGTGAGGTCAAAATTAATACATGAAGATTCCTCCATCATTGACAATAACAGAAGAGGAAAGTGACCCTCCCACTTCCCTATCCTCCCGCTAGGTACCCCAGTAAAAGGAGCCCCAGCAACTACTGTTTAACACTGTTTAACTGGGAGCAGACGCACACTTCAACAAACCAACAAGTATCCTATGATTACTCCGTGGACATTTCTTTAACATAAACCCAGATGTTGTCCACACGGGTGACCCTTTTACTAAATAGGGATATCTTGCAAATCCGAACATTTCTTACCTCTCCAGTTCTCTACACTACTACCCAGACGCTCCCTGAACGGTCCAAGTCACACTAGTCACCCTGATAGACCATTCCACCGGCCGCCCACTCAAAAATCCCCTCCACGGTCCCGATACTGAGCACCAACCGGTGCACATAGTCAAAGAGAAGCACGGCTCATGTTCCTGACCATTGATCTGCCATCAATTTTTTTCCAGGCCCGAGGCGTGCGATTATCTGCAAAGCTGACTTACAAGATAAAATCCCCAGGCCTCTCCCCTTCTCCCTCCCCTTCCAACAAGCCCGACATTGATTTTACACAGAATGTGCATGGCTTTGATGGTGTTATTGCAATCAACATGAAAAATACCACCACAGCCTTATCCGGATGTCTCTCCCTTGTTTTGCCTCATAGCGCAAGTGATTGTTTAAAGAGGCTTGACACTGTTGGAGTCTTTTGTTTTATGGATTTTGCAAAGCAGTGCTCTTTGTCTCCTGGGCTGGCAGAGGAGAAAGCTCCTTTTTCAAGGCAATGGGCAGTGCTTTTAGAAAATAAGATCCAAGGTGAGGGCTGTTTGGAGTTCTTGAATTCCCATATTTTTTAAAGATGCTGTTCTCAGGGAGAGGTTGTATCAAACTGTTTTGGGGTTTTCACACAGTCAGTCTGTGGCATTGAGGTTCTACTCCCCCAATTCCATGCTGTTTCAAGGCAACTCCCCTGCTCCCCCAATGTCACCTCCATCCTTCTGTCATAGATAAATGAGCAACTGTTTGCTCCTAGCAAAAATCACAGTGAAATGTGGCCTTGTGCACTATTTACTACCCAAGGTTAGAAGCCAGAAGCCTAGATGTCCCCACCTGCTCTTCCTTTGCCTGTAGTGACAGTCCCTTCTGCCATCCTGTTTACCTGTCTCCCCCATCAGAATGGGACACCATTCTGAACGTTCAACATGTTTGCTGTCAGTACTATGTCTGAATTCTTTTGAAAAGTGGGAGGGAGGAAGAGACCGAGCTGGGTCATTATGAGACCACATGTCTGAGCTCCATGGATACATTCTCAAGGGTGCTGTTACCAGGTGGTACTGGCATTAGCTGCCATTTGGTAAATCACATACATTTGTGTTGGGAAAGCTGTCCTGTTCATTGTAGATTGTTTAGCAACATCTAACCATGTTTCAGATATTGTCAACTCTCTCCTGAGGTGGGGAGGGGGATGTCACAGTGACCCCAGTTGAGAGACACTCTCCAGAGTATTGTAAGCTTGTAAAATGATTGATCATTAACCACACACCCATATGGGAACCAGCCTCAGGGGCAAGCTGACTCTAAAGCTTTGAATGCAGATCCAGTTACCATCCTGTCTTCCCTATTTCCAGTCCTCACATACCCCTACCAAGCCACCTCATGACTCCACATGCAGGTCTCCATTTATTCTCCTGAGAGTCACTCCAAAGCTGCACATTCCAACCAACCCATCAGACCGACTGCTAGTCAACTGGGGTTCCTGGATTCATCCGTCTATGTTTAGGCCAACTTGCAACTATCACTTGCCTAGTGTAACTGTATATTTCTGGGTGACCATCAGAACCAAAAGATGGGGTACATGGGTTTGTGGCCCAGATCTGCTACCAGACAGGTTCTGTGGAGCAACTCTATGTCCTGATACAGAAATGATTCTCTGTTTAACTTTCATTCCATTGGAAAACAGTTGAAAAAGTCGAGGCTAGACCAGATCAGGGATCTTCCCACTCTGTGGTTCTCAGTGTTCCTAAGGCTATGATCATCTACGTAGAGTTCCTCATGTTGGGGTGACCCCAACCATAACATTATTTTTGTTGCTACGTCATAACTATAATTTTGCTACTGTTATGAATCATGGTGTGGATATCTGTGCTTTCAAGAGGGGTGTGATCCAAAGATTGGGAATCACTGTTTTTACTGTTATGTGGGTTCCAGTTGTACCTCAGGACATAGCAGAAACAAAAGTAATAGAGATTTCAGGCTGACCCCAAGATGCTACACTCACTGGAGGGGCCTTTCTCTGACCTTCTACACATTGATGTTACATATTATGGTATTATGGGTTACATTTCTTCCCCATCCAAAACAATGTTTTAAAATCAAACAGATGTTTGTATGCACACCATATAAATATGCATATGTAAATATGTAATATGCAAACACACATATTTTTATTATCACAGTTATTTGTTTTAAACCCTAATAGTTTTTGGTTTTGTTTTGTTTTGTTTTTTTAATCTCCAAAATAAGATTAACTTCGTAAACAAAAAATACTTCAACAGGGACTGCAAGTAAGCCTTGGAAGGAGACCAAAAATTTGATCCATTCTTCCTTGGCCTTACCTGTAGCCCAGGCAGACAGCCCAAAATAAAGTGCACTTTAGAAGGCTGGAATGCAAGGGATTAGTAAGAACCATCAAGGGCAAGACTGGGAGTTGGGTTCCCCTTCTCCACGCAGCCCACTCTCTGCCAGCCATTGCCTCAGAACCATGTCTACCAGCACTGGTGGCGGCGTTTCTACTTCCCCAGCGGCTTGGAGCCTTTTTCAGCAGTCCAGCCTTACAGGGTTGGTTCTGGAAACTCAGCCCCCATACAGATGCTTTATTAACTCAGCACATAAGGAACCTAGGACAGCTGAGAGGCAGCCACACGTCTCTGTCTCATGTATGGCTGTGCAGGAGAACATATAATCCTACATTTCAATCCCTCTGAGTTTCAGGGATTCCAGAATTAAAATCCTTTTAGGATTTTTTTTTTCAAAGTATATAATCTATTCAGAATTAAAAAGAAAAAAAAAAAAACTCAACCCATTCTATCTCCAACAACAGGGCCACTTACACTTTAACTTTCTTTTAAAAAGAAAGAAATGTCTATTTTGTGTTGTTCAGTCAACTAAAGAGGCAGTCATTTTGTTTGTTTGGTTGGTTTTTGTTTGATTGGTTTTTTGTTGAGACAGGGTTTCTCTGTGTAGCCCTGGCTGTCCTGGGACTCACTCTGTAGACCAGGCTGGCCTTGCAGTCAGAAATCCACCTGCCTCTGCCTCCCGAGTGCTGGGATTAAAGGCGTGCGCCGCCACCACCACCCAGCTGAAGCAGTCCTTTCTAAGCCAGGCAGTGGAACAGTCTTTCTGAAATAAAGCACACCTCCTTTCAATGACAGTAAAGAACTCCAGAAGAATCATTTATTTAAAAAGGGATGAAGGAGGAGGGGAGACACTGTATCAAGGAAAAACAGCTGGAAGGACACAAGAACGCTGGAAGGACTTCCCTTCCATCTCCTCTAACAATCACATCAGGCTGCCTGTTTATTCTAATATAGATTGAAGGATGGAGAACATATGTTCTCTTAAAGACAGGATGGGGGAGGGGAGTTGGTGTGGGGGGAAGTGGAGAGACTAGAAAAATGAAGACAGGGTTAAGGGAGGAGCCAAGAAGGCCAGAAGCATGGGCAGGTGTCTCCCAAGGCAGGCATCTGAGCAAGCCTTCCACCCGGGAAAGACCTAGGACCTTTGCAGGGGTTGAATAAAGGTTGAAGTGAGAGAAAGGTCCCCAAAGGCAATGCCAGGTAGAGCTTTCTGTCCTTGGGGTGGCTGAGCCTCGCAAGTTTTCCCTGCGTTTCTTTCCATTTTCATCATCTGTTATAACGTAAAATTTCATCAACTGTAAATGTCAGTTCTTCCCTTTATTATTTGCTAATGTCATAAAAATCTGAATTGTTTGCTTTGTTAAAGGGCTTGCTGGGCACCGACTTCTCCTTATTTGCACTTTACTACTCCAAATGTGTGGCGTTTATTTATTTTTATTTTTTTTTTTAAATAACATCCTTTTTGAAATGGGATTTAAATAACAGAGCGAGGTTTGCCATCATCAGAAATGTGTAAAACGCTTTGTGAGTAATAAAATGGATCATGGATTCAGGATAATTCAAACTGAAATGTTATGTTCAGTATCAAGATTAGATTACATTAATGCAGTTCATTTTAAATGGTTTAAAGGCCATCAGATGCATGTGGAAGGAATCTGTATCATAACTTAGAATAAATAGACTGAGACATTTGTTTATAATGTCAGTGCTAAACAAATCTATTACTGCATTTCTGCATGTAGTGTTATGTTACCACTGCTATTAAACAAACAGAGCATGAAGATAAATTATAGCTTTAATTATAAACATTACCTTTGCGTATTTATTAATTTAAAATGGAACAATGTTCAATAACCTTAGGTTATTTATATCAGCTAACATTTTAATTAACTTTGTTGTATTTATGTGACTTGGTAATTGTTGCTACCAGGCACATGTAGCTTCTTGAATAATGGAGGCCACCGAACCTTTCCCTGTGCACATTACCCGTTAAATGAGATGGTGGCTTAGCCACTCCTGACAGTGACACTCCTCAGCACTGGCTCCCCAAGTGAGGAGCCCAAGGTTCCCAGATTACCTTTCTCCTGGGGACCCTCCAATAGAGCCTGCTTGAATTCCTGGACAGACTTCTTTTTAATTAATAAATAGTATCACTCAATGCATCAGAGCTAGAGACTCAGCTGCACATGAGACCAGAGGCTATAGCCCTTTCTTGACAGTGGCTACATTAAATATACATGATTCTTCAGGTATGATGCTTCAACCCGAACGTTCCTGACTTCATGATCAGACAAGATTATACTCATGTAAGAACAATCCTCTGTAGTCTCAAGGCAATGTCAACACTTCCTGATTGGACCCATTCTTGAGCTGAAGTGAATGTTCTAGCCTATCACTCATCATTAAATGTACTCAGAATTCTCCACTTACAGTGTGCTTTATTGCAGGGCCATTGTAAACTGAGGAGCACTCGAACACACATCAGGGGCTTGAATCTTGGTCCTGAAACAGACAGGCAATGTCTAACACACACACACACACACACACACACACACGTCACTTTATGGACCTTCTTCCTCTGGAATCTGCCTATCTCTAGAAGCACACACAGCCATACACAAGGATAAGGCAGAAACACACAATGCATGTTGAAATCTCCAAGCAGATGAGAAATAATAACATTCAACGGTAAAATGACCCAAAGGGGGAAAAATGGGCAAAGAGCTTAAATAGACATTTCTCCAAAGCAGATATGCAAATAGTCAACAAGCGCATGAAAAGATTCCCATCATCACTAATGACTAGAGACACTCAAAGTTGAGTACAATAAGATATTCTCGCATAGCCATTATTAGGATGGCCAATCTCTCAAACAAAAACAAAAGAAAACAAAACAGTGTAGTATAATATGGAGAGCCTGGAACCTTGGTGACCGCTGAGGAGCTGTATAAGATGGCACACCCAGTCACGGATGCTCAAAATCTTACAAATAGACTTACCTACAAGAAGCAGTTATGCTCCTGTGTGACACGCCCAGAGAACTGAAAGCACACCAATGTTCATAATAGCTTTTAATAATGGAGCTATTAAATGAATGGACAAGCAACATGCAGACCATAACAACAGAATGGTGTACCTTTAAAAGAAAAGAAATTCAGAAACATGGCAAGAGTAAAGCTATTATGAGGATTACAGTAAGCCTGTCGCAAAGACAAATCCCATAGGATTCTACTTATATGGGAAAATCAGAAAGCAGAATGAGGTTGCCAAGGAGCAAAGGGATAGGGAAATGAGAAGGTAGTATTTAAAGAATATGGAGTTTTAGTTTTATAAGACACAAATGGATCTGGAAACAACTGGTTCCACAGTGTGGCCAAGGTATTTAATAAAACTTAACTGTGTATTTTAAGATGGTTGATATTTCTGGTGTATTAGATGTGAGAGTGTGTGTGTGTGTGTGTGTGTGTGTGCGTGTGCGTGTGCGTGTGCGTGTGCGTGTGCGTGTGCGTGTGTGTGTGTGTGTGTGTGTGTAATGGCGTCTGTAACAGATATCCACCAACCTTGCTCGTATAATATGCTCTGTACTAGGTCCTTGTCTCCACTTTCAGGAAGCCAGTGGCTCAATGCACTTGGGATACACTCCAGAGTTTTCCTGGTCCTCACAGCAGTCTTCATGTTGTCAGTCCAAAGAGGTCAAAATGTCCAAATTTCTACCACAAAATTATGAAGAAAACAAATGACAACACATTTACAAGAAACATGCACAAAACAATCCCCTGAATGAACTTTATTTATTGCCACCAACCACCTTCTTACAAAAATTTTAGCCAAATAATAGGCATACACACATCCCAGTTACTAATTCTGAGCCCTCTTCCCCCATCTGGCCTCATACTATTATCTGCATCCTCTCTTGCCCAGTTCAGCCAGCTGAAGAACTGTTGAACTCTGTGATTCTACTTACCTAGAAAGCATGATCAGTGATTTTTGTCATCGAATGCGGTGGTTACAATAAGAATGATTTCTCACAGGCTCATGTATTTTAACACTTGCTTCCCAGCTGGTGGCATTGTTTGGGAAGGTTCTGGAACTTTAGGAAGGCCTGTCTTGCTGAAGGAAGAATATCTCTGGGTGCAAGCTTTAAGATTTTATAGCCTGGACCCATTCCCTGTGTTGTTAGATACACTCTTGTATGATCTCTTAGGTTGTGCCTTCTGTGTATAGTCTTTCAGCTTCCTGCTTCGACTGGCATGCCTTCCCTGCCTACTGTCATGTCTTCCCCGACATGGTAGATACATTCCTTTTAGAAATGTAAGCCAAAATTAACCTTGTCTTCCTTGTGTTGTTTTTGGTCTGGGTATTTTACCACATTAATCATCCTTAATAATCTCACCAAAATAATCAGTGTATCCAACAACACAGTCATCATAGGAGGGCATTTGGGGAGAAAAAATGTCTCACCTGAATGAAAGGAACCATTTTACTACAAAGAAAACTCCCCTTTTCCTACTTGTAAGTATGACAGGGAAGAAGACATACAGATGGGGGTCTTTATAGTCTATATTATGAGGACGTATTTGGACTCCATATTGTAGAAAGAAAGCTGTACACACACATTGTAAACAACTTGGCCCATACACAAAAGTCAACGTTTTCCTTGTCCTGAATTAACTTCTGAGACCAGATAGTGATATGAAGCAACCTAGGCTTGATGCTGATAGACCTTTATGGGCAGACACTAGCTAAAATCAGTGTCTGGTTTAGGGGTATCCAAACCTAGCTGTCTAGGTCTACCAAACGACAATATGGAAAGACATGCTCGAGATGATGAAGAGAGAGAGACACCAATACAATGAATCTCAGGGACAAGATGAGTACCTGAGAAGAGGATAGGACTGAGATCTGGAGTGATTGGCTGCCTTTGTTGCCCTGTCCCCTGTGTGACCTGCTGACTAGTGCCAAGGTGTCGAGCTATTTTCTAAGGTATGGGCTTCCTGCCTTCTCTGATTGGCAGGTCTCTCAGTAAAACACAACTTACAGATTACCTTCCTGTCTCTGCCTCCTGGTGTCTGTGGGGTTAGATGTCATGAGTTTCACTCCTCCAGTTACGGAGACCTCTCTAGCAGTGGCCATGTCTCTGTGGAGCTCCGGCTTATCTTTGCCACTGCCGCCTACCACACCAGTACTGGTGTTTCCTGTTGTTTCTGCTCAGGAGGTTCCTTAAACTTCCTGTTTTGACTTTGTAACTCTTCCCCGCCCTGTTACAACCCACCACCTTTCCTGACTCTGTCAGTTTAGCCAACTGGCACTGTATCTACCTTCTGAGTGAAATAGATGTCCATCTCGCTGCCAAACAAGAATGAGGAGAGTGAAATTTGGGGCATCTCCAGCCAAGGCTTAGAAGAAAAAGAACCTTGGAAGGAAATGAAAAAAGGTTCCCCCAAAGGCAGGCAAATTTTCCAAAAAAAAAAAAAAAAAAAAAAAAAAAAAGAAAGAAAGAAAGAAAGAAAGAAAGAAAGAAAGAAAGAAAGAAAGAAATGGCATGCAAACAAACTCCATTCGGGGTGTCTGTGGTCCCTCATCTTTTTCATGGAACATATTTATGCTAGAATCAGTTCATCTAAGAAGCATAATGTTTGGGAGATGTGGTGGTTAATCTTGACTGGCAGCTTGACAGAACGTTAACTCATTAGTATGTGGGCATACTCCTGGGTACATCTGAGAGTGTTTCTAGGAGGGTTTAACTGAGATGGGAAACCCATCATATATACTAAGAGGCACATTCCAAAAGGAAGAAGTCAAGTGGAGGCCCTCTCTCTGTGTCCTGACTGCTGCCCCACCTTCTGTTTGTCTCTCTCTCTCTCCTTCTCCTTCTCCTTCTTCTTCTTCTTCCTCTTCTTCTGATTTACTTCTTTTTCCTATATGTCCATATGTCTCTGTGGGTAGTCACATGTGAGTGTAGGTCCTTGCAGAGGCCAGAAGAGGGCATAATATCCCCCAGAATTGAAGTTACAGACAATAGTGAGCCACTCAACATAGGTGCTAGGAACCAAACTTGGCTCCTCTGTGAGAGGAGCAGGTACTTTTTAACTGCTGAGCCAAGTCTCCCATTCCTGGCACTCTTCTATTGCATGTCACGAAGGGCCATGTCCCAAACTGTCAGCCCAAATAAACCTTCTCATGAGTTGCCTTCACAGGTCTTTTGTTACAGCAATGAGAAATGTAACTGAGGTAGGCTCCTAAGAAGTACACACATCAGGGTGGAAGGTAGGAATCCGAGGATGTCCCTCAAAGCCCTTTCCAAGAAATGGCTGTCTCCCAGCATCCAAGGCCCTTCCTATCTCTTGGAAATAGCAGGGTGAGGGCCATCAGTCAGAGAGAAGACTTCACTCAGTGGCTAGAGAGGCTGTTTGTATTCTTCATGGCCTGATGGCCTAATCAAGTTAGTCCCACTAGTTAGCCATCATTTGATTGCCTTGGTTTATATCTTGCATATCCAGTGGTTATGTGATTGAAAATTTAATGATAGAAAAAAAAGACAAATATTAATATGCATTGCATGAGAAATTCAGACTGAATGGAATACGTTTGTATCTCATCAGATTTTCCTACGAGGGTAAGCTCGGGCACACATATCAGGGAGCTTCTCCCTGGCTCTGTGGCTGGATCATGCCTTTCCCCCTCCCACTGATAAATCCACACGGCTGGACTAACAGCGTTCTCTAACTAAGTGGGCCTCATTAACCTATATTTATCAGATCTAAAGCACCTAGTGATCACTGCTATTTTGGAATTGATTCCCTCCAGGTGTGTCTCAGAGAGCCCTGAGCAGAGGAGGCCTTAAGGGATCTGTTGACATTTCCGAAGGATTAGAAATTCCAATCCCTCTCTCCTAAACACTAGCTCCCATCCATTTTCTCTGCCCCATGGGAATTTCAAATCACCCTGTCTTTGCCCCCCAAGCAGAAGTTGTGACCTAACAGGGACCTCTGACCTCCCCAGAACTTCTGCAGCTCATCAAAGTGGCGTGATCTCAAATGACAGATGACGCTTAACTGCAATGAGGAAGGGAGGAAAATTAATTGTCCTTTTAGGAGCTAAGCAGTGTGGTCTCTGAAGAGTGAGGAGCAGACATAGAGCCCACAGCATATGCACTGTGTGGGAGCCCAGGAACTCCCTGGGGTCAGGAGCCCCTTGCTGCTCCTCATGGTACTCAGAAAGCACTCAGTGAATGAAGTCTAAGCATCATTAAGCTGACACACTTATCACACTCAGCCAGATCTGAATCTTGGACGGTAAGACTGAAGCTTGGTGGCAGGACATCACCATCAGCAGAAGGTCACACAGCAAGCTTTGGGCTCAGGCTTCCACGAGTGCCGCATTCAGAATCACAGACCTGGAGGGGGTCTTTGAGGGTGACACAACTATGCCCTCTCTTTTGTACTGTCCTTTGTTGGTAGTGGACAAGTCCACTTAAATTTCTGCATGATTAAGAACTATAATGCTAGAGAATCTATGCTAAATTATTTTAGTATAATACAACAAATAACACCGCTACATACAGATTGATGACATTCATTTAGCATTGGGGGGAAAAACAGGTTCAACATGATAACTGGTCCTTTTTGGATGTTTTTAGTTTTGTAAACAAACCAAAATGAATTGCTCTTGAGTATGCATACCTACATAAATACGTAAGACAAATGCCATGAGCACATACAATGAAATATCACTCAGCCTTGAAAACCAAGGAAAGTATGGCATGTGTTACACAACTAGTGTGAACCTGGAAGACTTTTTGCTAGCAAAACAATCAATCTCCATAGGGCGTGCCATCTGGTTCTACCTGAATGAAGTACAGAGAATTTACAGACACCAAAGTTAGAGTAGAAGTTTCCAGGCAACTGGTGAGGGGTGTCATTTCTGAGTGAGGATGGGACTTCATTGGGAAAAGATGAGCAATACATGCTAAGCGTCCTTCACAGTCCCTATCACTATAGAGTGCGTGGCGGGGGAATGAGTGCCTGTCACCAAATAGCTAGCTGCTCTTCTGCCTCAGTTGGTGCTGAGAGATTGGATGAAATAGTCAAGGACACTAGCTAGACACATTCCACAAATTCTGACCCATGGGCCAACGAAGAAAGATGAGAAGGGAGGGCCTAGTCTGCTAAAACAAGCAGCAAGTAGAAAGAACCAGGAGCATAATCCAGTGCAAGCCGCAGAGTCCCTTTCTTCTCCCTGTGTGGGATGGCTTTTATTATTCCTTGTATGCCGCTATGCATGGGGCAACAGCAGCATTGACTGGCCACCGTTTTCCATGTTTGTCTTGATAGGGTTTTCTCCAGACACAGCGTAGGCAACCTCTGCTGAAAGCTTCTACAGGATCCGAGTCTCGATACACCTCTCTTCACTGTGGGTCTCAATTATGATCTTTCTACCAGGAAAGTGGGGTATGAAACCAGAAGCGCTAATTCTAGCATTAGAAGAAGGAAAGCAGAATATCTGGTTAGCCTGGGCTATCTAACAATACCTTCTCCCTGTCACAAAAAAAAAAAAAAAAAAAAAAAAAAAAAAAATCACGTCAATGCCTTCTCTTATTTAAATAGTTTTAAATTTTCAAAGTTGCAACAGTAAGATTCCCCCATCTTCCCTGCTATTTTCAGACCCTGCAAGCAACCATTCTACTCTCCAATTCTATAAGATTGCTAAGGTTTTTTTTTTTATTAATTCTATATTTTAAAATGTATTGTAATTGTTTAAAATTCTGAGAATATTTTTAAATATTTTAAAAACAGTATTCATGTTAATTTGTATGAATGTTTTGCCCGCATACATGTATGCATACCACATGTGTGACTGATGTCCACGGAGTTTAGAAGAGAACATTGGATATCTGGAACTGGAGTCACAGATGGTTGTGAACCATCTTGTGGGTGCTGAGAACCTAGCCTTAGTCCTTAGCAAGAACATCAAGTGCTTTTAACCACTGAGATATCTCTCCAGCTATCAAAAGAAATGCAGTTATTTTTACTGTAGGTGGATAACTGTTAATAAGCATGTATATATGTGTCTCAGGTGCATGAATTGCCCATGGTGGCCAAAAGAGGGTCCCCTTTAGGAGCTGGAGTTCTAAGTGGGTGGGAACTGCTCAGTATGAGTGGAGAGGAACTAGACTCTGGTCCTCCATTGGAGCAGCAGGTGTTCCTTACTGCTGAGCCATCTCTTCTGCCCCTTTATGTCTTAAGTAACTTGCATGTTTATTTATTTTTGGTGCTTACTATGTATGCTGATGTCAGTTATTTCAACCACTTCTGCCATTTTGTAAAGGACAGGATGATTTTTATATTAAGAGAATATTTTTATGCTTATGTAATTGGTATTTTTCATTGCTTTATTTTTGGACATTTTAACGAAGGCAGTCTTATATAAATTGATGACCACAGACTCACCAATATTTATCCTTCGTTTTTTTCTTGCCTTGTTTAAGCAAGAAGGTTCTACAATACTGAATGTCAATGGTAATAATCAACAGAATATCTTCTCCTTCATACTAATAGAGTTATCTAGTATCCTGCTGTTGAAACTTGCTTATTCTTTAAGTTCATTCTTGAATTGATGGGCCAAAAACATAAAAATTGTACTCATGAGTGGGATACAATGTGAGGTGGTGTATGTATACACTGTATAAGGTTAGAATCCAGTTTAAAAATACCTGTCTCCTCATTTCCTCCTGGTAAAAGTCCTCCTAACTCTCCAAAATGTATGGTACATTTCTGCCGTCTGTGATGACACAGCTGTGTATCAACACTCCTCTTACCTCACACACACAGAGTGCTGCTGTCCACCCTCATCCACCTTGCCTACTATTTTAAGATCTTGCAAGCAACCATTCTACTCTCCAATTCCATAAGATCAACTCCTTCATGTTCTACCTGTGAATGACATATATGGTACTTACCTTTCTTTCCCTACATTATTTTATTGAACATGATGATCTACCATCAGAATCTTCTTCTTTTCATTGTGCCAACATAGTATTATATCACATATATGCACCATCATCCTTCTCCTTCCCTTCCTTTTCCTTTTCTTCCTCTTTCCCTTCCTCTGCTTCTTCCTCCTCCTAGTACTTTTCTTCTTCTCCTCTTCCTCCTTCTTCTCTCCTCCCCCTTCTTTTATCCCCATTCTTCCTCTTTCTATTGTTTCTTTCTTTCTCTCTTTCTCTCTCTTTCTTTTTCTTTTTCTTTTTCTTTTTAGCCCATGGAAGACTTAGTATAAACTGCCTCAATATCAGAGTACTAGTATCACAGACATGTGCTCCCACTCCTGGCCTTGTATTCATGCTTCCTATTCATTCATAAGCTGATAGAGAAAAGATCTTGGCTATTGGGAATTGAACATAAAACATAGGAGAGCTGGTGTGTAGCTGATTCTTTTTTCTTCCTTGAACTTGCTTTGTTTATCATTAATTATCTAAGCATTCTGATGCTGGTGATAAAACACAGAGCCTTGTACATGCTGATGAGCTTTTACCACTGAGTGGTTTCCTGAGCCCTATAGCTATCTATGGGTAATATTTATTCTGCTATTTATATTCTCTCTCTTCCCACTCCTTTCTCTCCGTTTCTTCCCTTCCTTGCATCTATCCATTATTCCTTTAGTTAAAATCAGAGTCTCACAATGTAGCCCAGTTGGCCTTAAATGCAAGATTCCCCCTGCCTCAGACTCCTAGGTATTAGGATCATAGGTATGTGCTACCATGCCTCACCTCAATTTTGTTTCTCATAAATATGCTTTATTGAGTGAAAATTGTAGATCTAAAGTCTTTTGAACTATGTATTATCCAACTTTGTGAATATAGGACAGTCCTGTGTGACCCATCTCTAAAATGCACATGGATATGAGGGCTCCTAGAGTTGAAAAGGTGTAGAAGTAGCTCACAGTCCTTAGAAAAAAAAACTTTTTCAAATATAAAAATTGAAAAGCAAAGAGATTTTTTCAAATTATCCTTATTTAAATCAGAAATTAAAAGTATGCAGAATTAGCCAGCTGCTGATGCTACCAATAAAGACAGAATTATGTCCTTGAGCAAATTACCCAGATTCTCTGAATGGGAATATTTTTACAATTTA
The DNA here is from genome assembly GCF_900095145.1 of Mus pahari. Lineage (NCBI taxonomy): Eukaryota > Metazoa > Chordata > Mammalia > Rodentia > Muridae > Mus > Mus pahari. The sequence goes on from NC_034609.1 coordinate 14,521,273, forward strand.
CAATGAGGACTATTACCCACCTCCTATGATTGTTTTTAAAATTAAGTGAAATGTAAGACATCTGTTATAATTTCTAGTACAATGCAAAACACTCAATACATCTTCGTTCTTTTCTTTTCCTTTAGTCAAACTCCATGTACATAATAACTGCTCTATGAATATGTATTGAGTGAAACAGGAGTTACTATTCAATACATTTACCCTTAACTTCTATTCTTTAATAGAACCTAATTACTCAACATTCTTTTTTTCCTACAAAAGATTTGGATAGACCACATCCTTTTGGAACAGCTGTGATGCTCCACCACGCTGTACTAGTCCATTTTCTCACGTGTTCCCAGGAACACAATGATAGCTATACCTTCAGAATGGTCAGCTTGCTTCTGTCTGTACTGCCACAACTACAGTTCAGAAATTGGTATTTTTTGGACTGATAATAACCAGGTAGGAGGCTCAGAGAAACCAAGTTTACAAGGACTACAGCAAAGCCTTGTGGGAACGAAGAGTGGGAATGAGCTATAGTGTGTGTGTGTGTGTGTGTGTGTGTGTGTGTGTGTGTGTGTTTTAAAGCATGCTTATTTTTCTTCATGCAAAAATATATTAATCATGTGTTATAGTTTGGTTATTAAATGCCACTCAAAGACATATATATTGAAAGCTTCGATCCCAGCTATGGCACTAAAACTATAGGGAGTGGGGCCCAGCTGGGAGAAGCAGGTCATAGAGGATCTGTCTTTGGGGGGTTATGCCTTCTCCCCATCCCTTTCCTTTCTGACAACCATGAAGTAAGCAGTCCCTGTCAACCTCAATCCCATGTTCTTGCCACTTCTCCATGTCTCAAAGAAAGATAGAGCCAACCAACCATGGACTGAGACCATGAGCCAAAATAAATCTTCCTTTCATTTAAACCGTCACTCTCAGTATTTGTTACAGTGGTGAAAAGCAATATGGCATTTGTTATGTGCTAGGCAATGTCTAGACATTGAGCAGGTAGCACTAATTAAGAACGACACGGTATCTGCTCTCACCGAGTTCAGTTCTTATACAAGAGATACTAAAGGCCACCAAAAGAATTAAATACTACAATGTTGATGATAAGGTGCTACGGTCACAAAATGGGTTTGTGATGAAGGGTACTTTTGCATGGGAAGAATGTTTGCTGTGGTTCATGGGTCTTCTTAAAGGTGGAACCCGAGCAGAGGCCGCAGGAAATAACAGCTGGTAAACTGGGAGAAAGTATGATATAAGAACTAAAAGTGGACCCTAATGGGACTGGAGAGATGCTTTCCGGTTAAGTGGATCAAAGCTGAGTTCCCAGGACTCATGTCTAAAAGCTCACAGCTTCGCATAATTCCAGTTACAAGGAACCTGACAATCTTCTGGCCCCCAAAGAGTGTGTGGTCCATGCACACAGATGTATGTCTATGCGTGGATACATACCTATACTTGAAAATAGAATATTTTAAAAGAAACAAGAAAAATAGATCCTAAGGAGGGAAAGATGCCAGCATCAGAATATATAGAGTGGCTGGAGAGATGGCTCAGTGGCTAAGAGCACTGGCTGCTCCTCCAGAGGACCTATGTCTGATTCTCAGCAACCACACGATAGCTCTCAACCATCTATAACTGCAGTTCCAGGAGAGCTGATGTCCTCTTCTGGCCTCTGAAGGCACCAAAAGTGTGCAGACACACATACAGACAAAACACCCAAACACATACAATTTTAGAAGATTTTTTGTTTGTTTGTTGTTTGTTGTTTGTTTTTAAATAATAGATAAAGGTCTGGCACAGCCTTGACAAGAGCCACAAGCTGTGAATGGTTTTGGGCTGGACTTAGTCATGTTTTGCTTATAACTCTGAAGAGCAGCTTCTTCCATTCAGTGTAAGGACCCAAAATCCTGCAGGCTCTCTCCATGATTTGCTCCCTGTTTTGTTTCCTACCGAGCATTCTTTGGTTTTTCCCCTTCTGTTTACCACACTGGGGCCATACTAATTCTTTTCTGTTCCTTTAATGTGTCAGACAAGCATCCACCTATGCAAGCTTTGCGCTTGATGCTGTTGGGATCTGGAATTCCCTTCTGGATACCAATTTGGTTTCCTCTTGGTCTCCTGTAGGTCTCTACCCAGAAATCACTTCCTTAGAAAGATTTTCCTAACCTAATTCTAGGGGACCCTGTCTTACTCCAATCTCAGTCAACAGTCACAACTTCTCTAGAATAGCATTTGCTCCTTTTAGACCTACAGGGAACCCCAAACTTCAGTCTTCTGAAGGACTTGCAGTTTCAGTCAGTATAGTGAGGAGGCTGGAGGGGGGGGCTGGTCTGAGAAAAGATGCTGCTTCTCCCTTCGCTTCAGTTTGTAGCAGCTGCTTGTATAACACAGCTTCATCTCTCAAGCACAAAACTGCGCTTTCTTCCATGTGGGATGCTGTGCTGGTTACAACAAATGAAAAAAAAAAAAAAAAATAGAAACGTGTAACGCTTGAGTTTTCTGTTGCTGTGCTAAAATACCATGACCGAGGCAACGTATTGAAGAAAATTTTGGTTTATGATCCCAGAGTGACAAGAGGTCTACCATGGAAGAAAGGCATGGCAGCAGGCAGGAATGGCAGCCAGAGGTAGAAGATGAGTGTTCATACCTTCTAGACTTCAAGCAGGAAGCAGAGAGACTAAAGTTGAAGCGGTACAAGTCTTGAAACTCTCTAAGCCTGCCTCCGTTGACATACTTCCTCGAGCAAAGCCACACCCCCTTAAACCACCATCCAGGACCAGGTGTTCATCTCGTCCCATGCCCCTGTACCCTCTAACCCTTATCATTTCTATGGCATTACGAAAACTCACCAAGCCTACTCCCCCTCTTTGGACTTTCTATTATCCAACCCCCTCCCCGATTCATTCTTATTTTTTAATCTGTATACCTTGCCCTTAGCTTTCAGGTCTTAGCTTTAACCATCTTTCCCTAACTACCCAGTACCCAACTCATTTGTCTTAACGCCCTCTTTCACTTGAATGCTCTTCAATTAGAGGGAATGATGCTATTATCTGCAATTGTTCATTTGAGCATGGAGTCCACCTCCCTGCCTTCTAGAACAGAAGATCTTCGGAGACCAACATCTTTTCTGTCTTGTTTAGTTGATGCTCATTTTAGAGAAATGCCATTTGTATGGTAAACTCTCAATAAATGTCAATGATGAGAGAGGTTTTTATCAGCCTCCAGGTTCCTAACTGGTCTACCTGAACAAGGCCAAGTCATGTAAGATATACCAGTCTATTTTACTCCCTTCCTAACTACTATTCCAAGGATTATATTTTGAAGAAAGAGAAAAAAGCAACATTAGAATTCCATAGCTTGCTGGCTCCTGGATCACTGCATTCTTTATTTAATGCTAACAAGATGTTTAATAACCTGCTTTCCTTTCATGGATGTACTGGATAGCTTTGTGTCAACTTGACACAGCTGGAGTTATCACAGAAGAAGGAGCTTTAGTTGGGGAAGTGCCTCCATGAGATCCAGCTGTAAGGCATTTTCTCAATTAGTGATCAATCGGGGAGGGCCCCTTGTGGGTGGTGCCATCCCTGGGCTGGTAGTCTTGGTTCTATAAGAGATCAGGCTGAGCAAGCCAGGAGAAGCAAGCCAGTAAAGAACATCCCTCCATGGCCTCTGCATCAGCTCCTGCTTTCTGACCTGCTTGAGTTCCTTCCAGTCCTGCATCCTTTGGTGATCAAAAGCAGTATGGAAATGTAAGCCGAATAAACCCTTTCCTCCCCAACTTGCTTCTTGGTCATGATGTTTGTGCAGGAATAGAAACCCTGACTAAGACAATGGATTTTTCCTTAATTATTTAAGCAACATATGTTCACCAAAAGAAGATCTCTGATGTCTACCACCTCTGACTTCCAAAAGTTCTTTATCATACATGTAGTACATATACATACATGCAGGCACATGTATGCACACACACACACACATGCACACATAAAATAAACACATAATTCAAAATATTTTGACTTTTTAGAAAGAAATGAAATTCTATCCTCTCAAAGAATAAGAGAAGAAAAAGGAGAAGAAGACCTACAAGAACATCTTTCTAACAGAGAAATCTGAAATCTAACCTTCTTTCCTTTATCACTCCTCAGATATAACCTCTGATAAAAGTTTAATGGATATCCTTCCTTCATGTGGTCCTTATGAATATGTGTAGAAATATATTCTAATACCTATATAGTCTTAAGACAAAAACCACAAAGTATGTGTGTTCAACTTCCACATGACACACAACCTCCCATGTGAATACAGGTCGATGCGCTTCTTATATAATAGCCACCCAGAAGTCCACGGAATTCCTTCATTTATTAAGCTCAAGTGTGCTTATTGTTCTCACATAAATAAAAAGTGTGAGGGTAGACACACACAGGAACAGCAGGTTCCTGGTTGTTGCTATAGCCTGGCCATAGGCCCACGGAGCTCAAGACGTATTCTTTTTACTTTAAAGTATATCAGAAATGTTCTGTAAAAGCTAAATTTACCCTCTTTGTTTTGGTGGGGACGTGCAGGGACCATAGGGGATGTTTGGAGGTCAGAGGACACCCTACAGGGTCGCTCCACCTTCCACAGACACGATGTCTCTTGGTCTTCTCTACACACTGTCCAGGCCAATGGCCATCAAGCTTCAGGAAGACTTTCTTGCTCCAGATATGCAGTCCCACGTCCGGGGACCACGGGCTCCCTGAATTCATTTCCATGGGTTATAGGACCCAGATTCAGGCTCTTGGAATAGTGTGGTGAGTGACTGACCCACTGATCCCACTCCCCAGCCCCAGGAGTTAAATTTAGAAAGAAACACGTAGCAAGCTTCATACTTAGTGGTGAATTACATAATACCTATTCTGAGGTCATAAGCAACACGGTGATGCATAATGTTATTACTTATCTAGCATTCTAGTTACGGTCCAAGACAAGAAAATAAGAGGTACTTGGAGTAAAAAGGAAGATGTAAAATATTACTATTTATAAATGACACAATTTCATGTAAGAAAAGTTCAAAGGTATCTGTAAAATGTTGCAATTAATTAGCAGGTTGATGCCCGGCATGGTGGTGCACGTCTTTAATCCCAGCACTCGGGAGGAAAGCGAGGCTGGCAAATCTTTCTGAGTTCAAAGCCAGTCTGGTCCACAGAGTGAGTTCCAGACCAGCAAGGCTACGCAGTGAGGCTTTCTCCAAGATTATTAAAATTATTAAATTGAGCAAAATATAATGTATTCAAACTTATCCATATACCAGTCATAAAAACACAAAACCGATTTTTAAAACTTTATTGAAAATATCAAACACAGAAGGAAAAATGGGTGGAAGACAAGAAAGGCTTTCATGATAAGAACTGTATAACACTTAAAGAAATGAGAAGTAATCTAAAAATCCATTTCTTTTTTCTATAACTTTTAAAGGTATGTGGGTGTTTGCCTGTAAGTGCATCTGTGTACTGCATGAGTGTCTGGTACCCACAGAGACCAGAAAACTTCAGATCACCATAGAACTGGAGTTACAGATGGCTGTGAGCCACTGTGTGAGTGCTGGAAATCAAACTTCTGGCCTCTGGAAGAGCAGCCAGTGTTCTCAACTGCTGAGCCATCTCTTCAGCCCTAAAAGCAATTTCTTAATAAGCACTGTTATGTCATAGGCCATTCAGCTACTAAGGCTAAGGAGACATGAATGCATAAAGACAGCTTGTGGTGAGTGGAATGACTTCCATCCCTCAGATCACCATGCAAATGGATGTGATGCTGCGAATATAGAAAGGGTTGCAGGGAAGAGTCACGAGGCTACAAGTTGGAAAATCGATTCTGTCCTGGTCAAGGAACAGGGAAGCCTTCTTGAGCTGGAGAAAAAAAAAGTTTAAAAAGGCTAGAAAGTGGCATTTCTTCAAAGACTTTGTGTAAACAGAAATGAATTTTAATTAAATCAACCACTCTTGGAAGTGATGGTCTTTTAGGCCCTGTGGTAAATTGTCTACTAAAGAGACTGCGAAATTTCTTGCCTCTCAGTCTGTGACCATGCACTGTGTGTTCCATGCTCTGGGTCCTAATGAGCGCCTCTGTTGCTACAACAAAACAGCAGCTGAAAACAACTTGGCAGTGGTGGGGATGGCATGGTATTGGCTCACTATCAGTCCATCATCAAAGGAGGTCAAGGCAGGAGATTGAAGTAGACACCACAGAGGAATGGTGCTTCCTGGCTTACTCCTAGGTTCATAATCAGCCATCTTTCTTGACACCCATGTCAACCTGCCTAGAAATGGTACCTCCCAGCATGAGTTCACACACACACACACACACACACACACACATGCACACACACATACACACACACTACCTTACTCACTTGTCCATGATCAGTTGATGGAGGCAGTTGTTAAATTGAAGTTCCCTATTTCTAAAAGTATATAGTTTGTATGGAATCTACCTGTGCTACACAAAACCTACAGAGTCTTCAGGGGCTCTGCCTGTTCTCCATAAATCCTACATGGATGTTCCATGGAGTCTGGGCTAAGTCAAGTAGCTTGGTTTGGTCATTGCTAACTAGCTGTGGTGGTTCCTACAAGCATAGACTACTGCTGCACATTGGAGCTATCTCCCTCTTGCTGTAGTTGCAACCTTGGGACCACCTTTTAAGCAGGCTCAGCTTAGCCCACTAGAGTATGAGATTCCCTGTGGGGCAGAAAGAAGCTGCCACAAGCTAGAGTTCCTCCGGATCATCCAGCTGCTTCAACCACCAGATGCACGAGGAATATTCTCTTAGGTCATGCAGCTAGAAGCCCAAATATTGCATGACTTCAGATGATAGAGCCAAACAGATCAGCCCCGCTCTCTCAGGTGAAAAGAATGCCCAGCCAATTCAGAGAGGCAGAGCTAACTGAAGCGGTTATTGTTGAAGCCACCATGTTTGAAGTCATTCTTAAGCAGGGGAAACTAAGTCAGGCATGGTGACAGTGGATTTCTGGTCCCAATACAGGATTTTAGGAAGTGACTATGTATACCTGCCTGACCACAAGCCTCTCAAAGTGGCACAATTATCATTAAGGTAACGTATTAAACTGTATAAGAGAAACTGAGACTTGGTTATGTTAAACTGAAGTACTAACTTCAAGAAGGGAAAGGAGCTTTTTGGAATTAGTAACCAGCCCCTCAAATCCTGATTCAAGCCGGCACACAGCACATGAGAGACAGAGGCAGAAGAATCTGTGAGTTTGAGGCCAGCCTAGTCTATATAGAGTGAATTCCAGGATAGCCAGGGCTACACAGAAAAACTCTGTTTATAAAAAAAAAAAAAAAAGCAAACAACAGCTATAACAAAAATAGAAAACAAAATCAAAAGGAAACAACCAACTAATCAAACCACAACAAAAATCAATAAATAAAAAATTCTGTTTAAAGCTGTTATTTTATCTTGTTGATGGAGAAAAGGAACTACTGGTTTTGTTTGTTTGTTTGTTTGTTTCAAAGTGAAAAATCAGAGAAGTTCAAATTCAGATTCTGGGGTTGTATCTTTCTTCCTACTTCAAACTCTTTAATCTTGGCAACAAACTTGAGGTGGCCAGGCTTAAAAAAAAAAAAAACAACAAAAACCCACGGAAATAAGAAAGAGGGTATGGCTTCCATTCAAAAAGTCTGCTGTCCCTAGGAGAGAGCATTTTCACTGACCTCAAGGGTCCACAGATCATGAAGGGTTAAACAAAGAATATGGACTCTCTTCAGCAGGGGATGGTAAAGTTTATTTATTTGACCAATTTGGTAAATTACCAAAACTATCAGTTTTTTTCCCAGAACTTGGAAAAAAAGAGTTCAGCAGACAATATGAGTTTTGGGAAAATATTTTTGTCATTAATTATGTCATAAGCAAAAGAGTAAAATAAACTGTTTATTATCACATATAAAATGCTTTTGATCAGTCAACTGAAAAACTAATTTCATTTTTCTCATTACAGTGCCTCAGGCATCCTTTAACGTCAATTTTTATTATAGCAAAAGCAAGGAAATTAAAATGATCAGTTACAGGGCAGAGAGAAACATTTGCTACAGAATTTTTAAAAGTAAGCATAATAAAGCAACAAACCTCTTTATCATTCATAATAATCACAACTTATCTGCTGAGGGAGGGACTCTTCTTCAAGGACCCAGAGTGTCTGCCATTCCAAGCACAGTCTCTCCTTGAGGCCACTCAACTGTCAGGGCTGGTCAGTACTGAGAGACATGCTAGGGGTTCATTCTGTTCGAGTGTCTAGAAGACAAGATGTTAAATTGGATCTCAACAGGGTCAAAATTCCACAGAGGGGTCAGCAACAGGACTCAGTGCATGTGGAGGGAAGCTAAAGAAGAAAGCTAAGCAATGGGAGGGAGGGGGCTGGGCTTGATCTCACTCTTCTGACTTTCTTATATTATAGAAAGAAAAAATATTCAAAATTAATAAATCACAAATCTGGTGACATTTCTACCAAGCATGGCCTTCTCTCTAACAAACTCTGCGATCACAGGTTCCGTATGTGTCAATCTTCCCTATTCTTTTAATTAGCTTTAGAATTACTGTAGATGCACACTACTGGGTGTGTCTACAAGGGTATTCTACTGAAGAGAGAAGCTCACACTGACTGTGAACTGTGCCACCAGTAGCATCCCACAAGCTGAAAGCTTAGACTCAATCAGGAGGAAAGGGGGGATTGGGCGCAATCATTCATCCCACCCACTCCCTGATTCTAGACTCTGGATACAATGCCACCAATTACCCAACGATGTCAATGCCTTCTCAACACCATGGTAGACTGCACCCTCAAACTGTGAGCCAAAATAAACACTTTCTACCTTAAAATGCTTCTACCCAAATATTTTGTGGCAGCAGTGACAGTAGTGAGGTTGTTTTCTACATGGTCATGTTGTCAAACTGCCTTCTAAATATGTACATCCATAGACTTGCTCTGCTCTTACCCCAAGACAGAGTCGCTACTTCTTGCAGTTGGAAGAGGTTAATGCAAGCATTCATCACTGTTCACAGTCCTAAGAATGAATGACTAAGAGTGCTCAGCTGCAGATATCACATGTGCATGCACACGTACGTGTATGTGCACATATGTACGTGCACACACACGTGCACACTATAACCAGGCCTCAGAGAACATGGTGAAAGAAGAGGTGTAAGGAGTGTAAGAAATGTTATGACATTCTGCTCTCTGGACAGCACATGGTGTTTGCACACTTAAACTTATAACAGCTATGATTATCTGCATGGAATTAAGCCAGTTAATTCCAGCAAAGAAGCAAAGGCCCCACCCTAGCAGAGGAGCTATTAGCAGTTGTTGGTTGCTACGGCAGTCACTTTTCTTTGGGGGGGGGGTGGTAGCAATCCGTGGGTTGCCCATTCCTCAGCAGATCATCCCATTCCAATGTACATAAGGGACGCACTAATTGAAATCAGGGGGTTATAAAAGGACAAAAAAAGGATGTGAAGTTGGGAGAAAGATATGTTAGGAGAGAAGGAGAATTGGAAGAAACAGAATAGATAAAATCAAGATACCTACATGCATGAAAGTTTCACAGAATAGTTTTTTAGAGAGGAAGTTATTATTGTGTCAGGGGTCTTGGGAAGGGTAGAAAAGGCATGGACAATCACATGCTGTCAGTGTCTCTGTCCCCTTGTCTTCCTGAGTGACATAAGCAACCTATGGCAATAGGGGATATGGAGAAACTAAAACAGCTACAACTTGGGGTGATCCAAGATCTGGACAGAAGTACTATTGAGGGTCCTTTGCCCTTTCTGAGCTACTATTCATATATAGTACAGCGTTGGCAGCCTAATAAGGCAGGATTGTATGAAGCTGGTTGAGTCCACAGAGCCAGGACCCATAGACAGAAAGGGCTAATTATGTGATATTGTCCTGAATAAGCAATTGACTCTGATGGGCAAATTGTCATTACACAAGTCGTCATATTTGGTTGTCTTAGTTACTTTTCTACTGATGTGAAGAGGCACCAGGACTCAGACAACTTATAGAAAAACAAACAAACAAAACAAAAGAAAAAAGAAAAAAAAACAATTGACTCTTTTGCATAGTGGCTTCATGACAAACATGAAGAGTTTATCAAAGCCCACCCTGGTGGCACACCTCCTTTAGCAAAGCAATACCTTGTAATCCTTCTCAAACAGTTCCACCAACTGAGGACCAAACATTCAAATATATGAGCCCATGGGGGCCATTCTCATTCAAATGACCACCTAAGCTAAACATGGAGAGGTTTTGGTTTTTGTCACTGTTGCTCAAATAATGAAGCATTTGCATTGTATTAGGTATTCTAAGAAACCTAGAGATTATTTAAAGTATATGAGAGTATGACCATAGGTCCTATGCAAATATTATGCTGTGTTACATAAGATATTTGAGCATCTATGGATGTCAGGGTATCTATTGGGGGTCTAGGAGCCAATGCCCAGAAGTACAGAGAGATTAATTATCCTCTGATTGGCCAGGTTTGGGTCATATGACCTTGCCTAGCCCTTGAGTAGAGTTAGTACCTCCAGATGTGCATGGATTAAAATAGTGAGCAAACATGGTGAGCAAAACAGTGTCCTTACCGGAAAGGGATGTGCAAAGGCAGAACTCAACAGATGGTTCTGTCTGCAGCAGCAGCTAGGTTTCACGTTTTCCAGGCTCTCATCAGGGCTGGGTTAGGAACAGAGAGATCTGAGAGCAGGAGCCAGACCACTGCATACCTGTGGGATTCAGCAGGCACACACAGGTACGAGGCAAACACAAGACAGCCTTGCTGTCCTCCAGCCAAGATCGCCCAGCCCGATGAGAAGGATGACTAATCTGACTGCCTCTTAGTAATCCCCCGGCCCAATCGGAAGCCATCTATATCCCTCATTCCACGAGAAAGCCCAAATTAAAGAGATCTGTATTTTTGGGGTTTGGTTTTTTGTTTTGGGAAAATATTATGATTTTTTTTAAAGTACACAGTAGAAACTTTATAAAGCTATGAGATTTATTGAAACTGCCAAATGGTCTGGCCTTGATCAAAGCAGTTAATGTTGACCCCAATGTGTGCTCTCTTCTCTCCTTTTCATTACCAGAAACAACGTTTTCTCTTTATTTACTCAGGGCCAGAACTTTACTTTATTTTGATCACAAAGAATTCCTACTGAGAGAGCTCCCAGTTTGCTGCTGGTGTCACTGGCAGCCTAAATGCCTAAAATTCTCCAGCAGTGCTGTGGTTGCATATGGGGCTGTAAGCCCAAACATTCTATCTGAAGAGCATGTCCATCCTGGTAGTTTTGTTTGGGTTGCCCTTGACTGGCTCCTACAACACTGGGGATCACCTACCCTCTCAACCAACTTTTCACTAAGCACGTATTCAAGAATGAAGCAAAGGAGAGAACTATTTCATTCATTTCCCTGCCTGTGAATTGCGCAACTAATGACTGACCCCATCAGGACCAATTGCATTCTACTTATATACTTCCTGTATCCCTTAAAGAAGAAAACAGATTTAAAGCTCCCCCCTCCCCAAATTGTCTTAGGAAGTCTAGGAATATGCATAGATGAAGAAGGAATGTCCCTTTATCCTCAAAATCTTGATGTCTTTGCACACAAAAGAAAACTTCAGAAAGGAAGCCTATAAAAATTGAGATCGGGGCTGGGAAGATGGCTCAGCGGTTAAGAGCGCCAACTGTTCTTCTGAAGGTCGTGAGTTCAAATCCCAGCAACCACATGATGGCTCACAACCATCCATTATGAGATCTGATGCCCTCTTCTGG
>NC_034609.1:14533133-14538148 GCF_900095145.1 Mus pahari
AACAAAATCCTCAAAAACAAAACTAGATACACAGAAAGACAGATGAAATAACTTAGGTGTAAGTGAAGGAAATGGTGACACTGTATTACCTGGTCTGGTATTCTATGCAATCTGTGAAATTATGGGAATCCGTGGAGAGATAGTATCTAAGAGAACGTTCTTTAATAGCCTCCCTTGCCAATCTCTTCTTGTTCAGGGTTTTCTCTAAGAGGGGTCAAGACACACACCCTCCTGATGCATTACAACTTCTACCCTTTATGCCACGCATGGACGGTTATATGTCTTGTTCAGCAGTTACTTCATGACGTTATGGAGCTTTCTCAAACTCTTAGCTGGGCAGGCGGGCTTTCTCTGCCTTCATTTCCTTACCAGGGCAGAAAGCTTGTTCTCTACCTTCTTGACCGTCTTCGTTTCCTCCCTACGAATGGTTTGTATCCTCAGCAAAGGCTGAGTATTGAAATGAACCTATCTTAGGTCATGAACCTTCTATGCACAGCTCTTTAACCACACAGTGTTTAGGGAAAGCATTCCGTTCCCTAACAGCGCAGTGTGCCACGGTACTAGACAGACAACTCAGCCGAACCAGGATCCCATCAGATCAAGCTCCTGTCGGGAACAGCTTTTCATGATCTCTTCCTTTTGCCTTTCTCCCCAGCATCCCTTGAGCCAATTTAGAAAGAAAGGACAGCACCAACGAGCAATCTAGCTGAAGAGAAAGCTACCCTAAGTCCTCAGAGTTTAGATTCTTTTGGACAGCACTCAGTAGCTTCTCTGCCCTAGCCGTGTAAGCCTTGTGGGCATCTGAACCACAAAGGGGGTTCCCATGGACAGAAATTCAAAACTAATATTAAGCACCGAGGACAATGGAAAGATGCACCTGAATGGGGGCTAGCACACAGAATAAATAATGAGGATTTTCCCTTTCCAATCCCATGCTTCTAACACATCTGACTCCACCTCTTTCCCTCTGTCAAACAACGCCACTTGCACTTGGAAGGTCCTCGCTGAAACAGTTTTAATAAATTATTTCTCTTCTGCGCAGAGACATCTTGACGGAGCCTTGTTTGGTTCATCTGTTATAACACATCACAGCCTCCTGTAATTACTCTTTTATTTAATTCCACACATTCTGATTAGCTGTGTCTGTTTCCAGGAAAGCACTAGGAATGTGGTAAGTGCCCTTCATTCAGAAAGAGTTCTTCAGCACAGCGCAGAGTGAAATTAAAGTAATTATTAAGTCATAGAGACTAAACGCAATTCCATGATAGGCCGAAGGGCTGGCATACAGCTAACACGCCCCAGACAGAGACTACTCAAAGCTGCTTCCCGAGTAATTCCTAGTGTCTGCCTTGGTAACGACACACACCGAGTGAAGAGACAGGAAAACCACTCTGAGGTGCAGAAGGCCTTTCCGAAACACGTTCTTTTGGGGTGGAGATGAAAGGATGCATGGGATAAGATGTCTGAATAAGCCTGTCTTTCTTAGCAGTTCTCTTTAGCTCTCATGAATATTCTGTATGTGAGAGGCTTTTAGTAGAGCAGAGACAATTAGATTCAAGCTTTTCACCATTGTATCTCTTGCACCAGAGTGAGCGACAGGGGCACAGGGCAATAGACTGAAATTAGATTGTAGCAGAACATGTGTACTGACCTTTCCCAGAGCACGTCTATTTACTTTCTAATGTAGTTCAACTCGTAGAACCCGATGTACTCAGAGCAGGAGGTAAGGTTAAGAAGTATGTGCATCTTAATTCATCTGGACTGCGGCTCAGCGCTGATCTTCCGCTCGCTGTATGTAAACTACAACATGTATTGTCAGCCACGAAGCAAGAAGGCAGCGTCCTTTGGAATCAAGTTACGCGTGCACACACTTCTGGGCTGTTCGGTGGGCTTGATCTTAGTGTGGGCTTGTCAGCTGTACCGGTATTATTACCTGGGGATCTTGTAAGAAATGCAGATGTTGAAGTTCTTTGCCAAACTATGCTTCAACAAGCTCTTTTGGCACACGATCACATTTGGGGTGTGTGTGTGTGTGTGTGTGTGTGTGTGTGTATCCTCAGATGCTTTTGGATTTGAGAAAGACTTGGCAGCCGCTGACGTAGTTGGGTAGTTCTTCGCTTCCTAAGATGTGAATGCAGCATGTACCCACCAGTGTCATATGCATGTTAAGTGGTAGTTGGGTCACTTTGCACAGTCTTCAGAATGTGAGATTAAATGGCACTACAATGTCATGCTAAATAATATTGACTCTATTAGCAAGAAAGGGACTCCTTTCCGACCTCACTATTCGAGAGAGTTTAGTGCTACCGCTTCATCTAACATCCTTCTAGCACTCATGAGTCTTCCTTCTCAAAAAGACAGAGCAAGCACTACCAGGTTGACAATCTGTAGTGCCCAACAGTATCAAGGGAGAATGTGATTCATGTAATTAAACTTGCATTTGGGTTATGCTTATAGGGTGCTTTTATTTATGTCGAGCCGCACCAGTTTTCATTATATGATGGTGATATAAATTTTTCTTTTAATTAATTTTTTTCTCAGAGAAGAGTAAGCCAATTTAAAAAGAAATATTTAATAAATCACTCAAATAACAGATTACCGACGGCTCTGGGGAACTTAGTCAAGGCCAGGACTCGGTCAGTGTGCATCAAACCTTATTTCCAGCCCTGGTACAGCTTTCTTCCCCATGCCTTGACCTTCAGAAAGATGACCTACAGCCCGAGACATTTGCCATCAGTAAAGAAAAATTCCATTATGGTTACTACACAATTTACTAACATAGACGAGCGAGTCATGCATTTTGGAACAATTTCTCATCACAACATTTGAAATGAGAAAGGGTTCTGAATTACCCAGATAATTAAAATGTCAAAAATAGCCCATTCTTCAAAATTCAGGGTAATTGAATTTGGGTTGGTTTTTGAAAAGAGAACTTGGGTTTTCTAACTTTTAGAAGAAAAGCAATCAGATTTTCCAATAAAACCTTTGGAACAAAACTAGAAAGAAGAAGAAAAATATCACATCATCCATAGTTCTGTCCCTCAAAAGAACTGTTTGGACTGTCAGAATTTCAGTCTCCAGCTTTCCAAAGATTTTCTTCACCTGGCTATAACACACATGCACAACATATACACATGCTTGCATGTACATACATACATACATGCATGCATACATGCATATTTACACATGCATACATATGCACATGTGCATAGACATGCATACACACACACATATATATACACTCACACACAAGTGTACACACAAATACACAAACACACATGCACACACATGTGCACTTCCTTGCTTCTGTGCCTTAGCTTCTAGAATATTTTTTATTTTGTTTTTCAGTTAAAATTTTTAGTATGCAGATAACAGAAGAATAAATGAATTATTGTAAAATAAGAGTTTCTATGTCTGTATTTTCAATACAGAGAGTATACTTTCCAATACCCAGATAATTAAAATGTCAAAAATAGCCCATTCTTGAAAATTCAGGATGATCGAATTTGGGTTGGTTTTTGAAAAGAGAACGTAAGTTTTCTAACTTTTAGAAGAGCAAGGGTTAGTTTTGGCTTTAAACAACAGATCATTCAAATCCAATGAAAGAACTTATATAATTTTATATAACAGAAACTTCAAACTAGAGCACACCTCAGAATCCACAAGGGGACAGGGCATATCAGTTCCTTAGATCTTCCTGATGTGAGTTCCTACCTCAGACTGTCAGTTAAACTCAGCAGCTCTAGGTCGCAAGGCCAGCTTTCCACAGGATAGTTCCCTTATGCCACCCTTTCTTGGGAAAAGAGGAATTTGGAAACATTGTCTCACTGATTTCTTCTCTCCTTGCATGACCTGCATTAAGCAGGTTCTTCCTCTGCTCCATCACAGGTCAGGGGGACAGGGCTGACCCTGTCACGACCAAGGTCCTCAGAGGAAGGTGTCTGGCCAGTCCACTGACTTTCCCTCCCAAAGGTTGCTTTAGTATATTTGCAAGACAGCTAGTGGGATGGGCCTGTCACCTTATCTTTTGCAGATGCATAAAGTGAAACCAGCATCATCTTTCTTCCTTCCTTCCTCCTCCCCATAACCCATCTCTGGCATATAATTTTATCAATTTATGGACTATTTAAATTTTAATATTTCAACCCTAAGAACAGTGTTTCTGCCTGAGATCATGTTACATGGTGTTTTATATTCTTCTAAAAACCAAGTACTCCTTAACTTGTGCATCGTTTCTTAGGTCCAAGGAAATGGACTAATTTATTTTCTCAAGCATAACATCAGTTTTCTCACCTACATGCTATGATCTGCCTTTTTGGGTCTATGAAATTCCCCCCAAAATACAGACCCTAAATCCCACCAATTTACACACACACACACACACACACACACACACACACACACACACACACTTAAGAAACAAGATGAAGGCTAAAATATTACTCATTAAAATAACGAAAGCCAGGATAGAAGATCCATTGGAATGATACTCAACTGAGGCCACAAGCACAACCTCAAACCGGGAAGACTTAACTCTAGTCCTGCCTAAGCTGGGCCCCAGGAGCTTCCCTTGAAGAGTAAAGGACAAAAGGCCCATAAATTGTGCTTCTTATGGATAGTACATGTGCAAGAAGAATGTAGACAGAACTACCCTGAGTAAGTTTCCTTCTCCTTTGGTCAAACAATGTTACTCTACTTTCCCAATCAATGGACGGAGACAGGAAGATTATAAGTAGCAGCATTGAATAATTTCCTCTGCCTCAACAGAAACACTGAGGCTTTTGGGAAGAAGCCTCAACACACATTCCAAGCCACTCACTTACTTCTTTCAAGTCCTAGCACTATAAAAGGATTCCCAGAAGTCGCACGGAACTGGCCTAAGAGTCTGGGTGATTTCATTCAAAAGAAATGGACATTTCTGTCATTATTTCACTCCTAGCCTTTTCTCTTCCAAAGTTTTCTTTCCAAATCTTTCATATATATATATATATATATATATATATATATATATATAT
>NC_034609.1:14538180-14547629 GCF_900095145.1 Mus pahari
CATATATATATATATATATATATATATATATATATATATATATATATATTGGGACTATGCTGAAGTGGAATTTTATGCTTCAAGAAAAGAGAGTTGATGAATCATGGAAAGTGTAATTGACAAAGAATTGGCATGTTTTTCACTTTTTTTCTGCATCAACTGAATAAGATTAGTGTCTTACATGGATTATTTTTTCAATAAAAGAGAAGGCTGTGTTGGCAACAAAAATTGCAAAACAGCAACATCATAAGCTTACCTAACCATCCAGTGGAAGAGAGTTTTCAAGTTGAAAAACTCTCTTGGTTCAGCAAACCAAATACCCAAGTAACAATTACAGCTGAAACCATTAAACACCCCCATTTTCTCCTATGGAGAAATTGGATCCTCTAGGGTTCTTAGAGGGAAAAGCAGAAGCATTAGAGGAGACCTTACATAATAACCTTTCTGTAAAGCTTGGATGGCACAAATGATTTTTTAAGACATTCAAGTCACATGCCATTAATCAGAAATGACAGTCTTTATTCACATATATTTGACTGAGCTGCATAATTTTAGACTCCACTAGGTCTAGATAAATGACCCTAAGTATTGTACTTTTTCAAATTGACAATGATTGATGATAGAGTAAAAAAAAAAAAACGAATGCTGAAAAGGGAGCCTGAGGTAAACACCGAAAATCAGTTTGCAGAGTTTTAGGGGAGGGAGTTAGCAGACTTTCTTCTTTGATGCATCTTCGTCGTCATATCTCTGACTCCTGAATTCTCTGGTTTATCCATTAGCCATTTCTAAACTCTTTATATTATAATTCATATTTTGGTGAAGAACTAAGATATCTCTAGTTATGTTTGTTTTTAAAAAAGTGAAAAGAAGAGCTATCTGCCCATCTAGATGATCTTAGTTCAATCCCTGGGACATGACAGATATGCCCATGCCCTCACATAAATATACGATGACTAGATAGATGAGAGAGAGGGGTGGTAATCACAGGAAGAAATGTGATGTAAACGTCTTTATGATGAGCACTCGACAGACATTTAATCTCTACACTATGGCCAATTGTGAGTCTCTGTGTCAGCTGTGTGCTGCAAAACAAAACTTCCCGATGAAAGATGAGAACTGAGCTAATCTAAGGTTATAGAGGTACGCGCTTAGAAGGCTATTGGACTCCATGTCCATCTAGCAAAATAGTAATGGCAGGCTCTCATCTAGAGCCCATGAGCTCTTCAACTATGGGTGTTGGCCAGATTTTTAGTACTAGGCATCAGTTTCTTCCTCGGGAGCAAAGCCTTAGATCCAACTTGAGAAAGAGGTTGGTTACAACTTTAACCTTGATGCCACTATTGTACTCATGGGTATATTTTGCCAAGCTGGTCATAACTGTAGCTAACAGGATTCACAGTTTTACTGATGATGTCCTTTCCGTAGTAGCCTTCTTAGCACTTCCCAGTCTGAAAGCTAGCCAGTAGATGGGACATTTTCAAATCAGTATCAGCTTAATTTCATCATGCCCTCTGATCAGAGTATATGGTGTCTTTAGAGACAGGGTCTTAACCAAAAATTCTTGTGGACAACCACAAGCAATAGCAATAAGATGATTTGTTTTCAGGATCTCTGGGACTTCTCTGACAAACAACTCAAAGGGAAATATCTTATACCTGGCCCTGAAGTTTTGATTGACTCCATTTAAATTCTTTGTATGTATTCGTATTTTCAGAAAACTCCTAAAATAGTAGGTCTCCATACAAATTTTTAAAACATCCTTAGAGTGGGTCACCACTCCTGGGCCCTGCATCCCACCCCCTCCTCATTGAAACCTCTTCCCGTTACTCTCTTTTCTCCTTTTGCACCCACCTGTGTTCAACCATCCCCTTCCTGTAGTCTCGCCCCCAGCCAATGCTCTTTTTAATTTTCTGGCTTTTCCTAGTACTTCAAGTCAAACACAAATGAAAAAGGCTTTTGTTGTAGGTGACTTTTGAATTTCTGTGAAGAGCCCATGACCAAGTCAACTTACAAAAGGAAAGGTTTATTGGGCCTTAGTTTCATGAGTTCATGACCATCATGGTAGGAAGCATTGCAGCAGGCAAGTAGGCACGGTACTTGTGCAGTAGCTGAGAGTTTGCATACCTGCCCACAAGTAATAGGCAGAAAGAGGTATCTGGTAAATGACATGGGCGTTTGAGACCTCAGAGCTCACCCTCAGTAGCACCTCTCCTCCAACACGTCCATATTTCCTATTCCTTCCCAACATCTACCAACTGGGGACCAAGAATTCAAATACATGAACCTATGCAGACCATTCCCATTCAAACCACCATAATTTCTATCACATTTTTCTCTCCAAAGCTTAGGGAATGTCATAGAAATAGTAGCTGAATGATTGTAAGAGCCGGAGGTTGGGGCAGGTTGCTTCAACATAGTGTCTTCTGAGCATGACAGGGCTGTGGTACTCATGAACTCAAAGAAGCTATGTTTGGCTCAGAAGATCTGGCCAGGCAACATTGCAGCACAGATGTAGGGAAGAGCTTCTGAGGTCCCAACCATAGCTGAGAAAGTACTGGAAATTGATGGCAATGGTAGGAAAACAGGCCACATCCAAGAAAGCAAATAAATAAATAAAAGGATATATATATATATATATATATATATATATATATATATATATATATATATATATCAAGCACCTTAATAACAATGAAGGAAAGTAATTTTACTTGAGAAGTCAAGGGAGGCCCAAACCTCATGAGTAGTAAACTATTGGGAACAGAGTGAGCAAACATCCCAGATTCTACATCCGAGCCAAGCAGTGGTGGCACACGTCTTTAATCCCAGCACTTGAGAGGCAGAGGCAGGCGGATTTCTGAGTTCGAGGCCAGCCTGGTCTACAGAGTGAGTACCAGGACAGCCAGGGCTACACAGAGAAACCCTGCATTGATATTTGTCATCGACCCACGTGTGCTGTAATGAAGTATGGATATGATTACCTGAAAATTGTTACATTTCCTGAGTCTAAAATTTTCCAATATTCAAAAAACTTGACAATTTACAATAATATTTTTAATCAGCTTTCTGAAAATATTTTCCCTGCTTCTTCTGCTCTTCTGGAATGTTGCTGGCTCATACGCTGAGAGTCTGTTTACTTCGGTTTTCAATATTTAACAGTCTGTATTTAGGTTTGGACCTATTGGGCTGTCTTCAAGGCCACTGGATATTTTTCTTCCATCAGTTAACCATTAGTTTTTCTTTCCAATTATATTAGTCACCTTTCTTGTTGCCATGACAACATAGTTAGCTCTACACCATGCTGAGTTGACAATATAAAACATCACACTGGTATTGTATTCCTTTCTCAAGAACTTTCATTTTTTTATTTTTGATTTTTTTTCTCATTGTATGCATGTTTTATTGTACGTCTCTGGCCATATTTAATAGCTGCTTTAAAATACTGTCTGTCAGTGCTGCCAATGCTGTCAATGTGGCGACTGTTTATGGTGACTGATTTCCCCTTTTTATAGGTCTCTTCTTCTTAAATCATGTCTGTCTCTTTAAAGTTAGATTTGTTTGGGCATCATAAATATTACAATTAATTTCTAGATTTTTTTTAAAAAATGTATTTCTGAATTAGCACACAGAGTATTGGTTTTCATCAAGACAGCTTCAGGGAAGTGGTTAAAAACATCCAACCAAATAGCTATAGTGAAATGTGTTTTGTTGACTTGAATAATTGAGAATTTTAAGTCATTCTTTTGGGGACCTACATGGAGTGACCACACCCAGGCTCTCTCTACCTCTTGACTTTACTTTCTTCATTGAATGTTACTTCAACTCGGAAGATGTAAGGGGTAGGGGGAATGGTGGAAGGGAGTAGGTTTTCCTTTTTTCAAGGAGAGGGACTAAAACCTCCAGAATTCACTCTTGTAGACTGACCGAATCTTTCCTCATGTTGTGTATGATATATTATTGTTCTTGCTCACCTCCCTATCCACAGGGCAGAGCAGAGTCAGCAAGAACCATCCCATGCCCAAGGTAAGGAAACAGCAGGATGAGTTACTAGATAAGCAATTGGTTGTAACGTCTCCTACTCAGAGGCTGAGTCAGGGAGGTCACAAGTTCAAGGTTATCCTGGGCTATATACATAGCCCAAGGGCAGCTTAGGCAACCTAGTGAGACCCTGTGTCAGGTTAAGAGAGGGCTGAGGATGTAGCTCAGGGATGGAGTGCTTGGCTGCCAAGCAGAGGCTCTGGGATTAATCCTCAGTATTCAAAACCGAATCTCAGGCAGAAATGCTCTCTGGTGTTTTGTAGGCAAGTTGATTTGATGACACTTTAAAGAGGAAAATGATCGGTACTAAGATGGCAACGCTTCCTGACAGTAGCTTCACAAGGTTAGAATTGATATTGAGATTTAGTAGGGAAATGACACTGAACTTGGTCCCACTGGAGGTCTTCCTCAATTCCACATTACTGGGGAGAGTTAGTATGATGCTAACAACATACAGCTGCTTCGATGCTGGTAAGCCGTAGTAGTGAGGAAGTACTAACAAGATGTGAGCATGCCTAATCAAATGGGCCACCCTTGCTGATTTATAGCCAGCTAATTACCTGACAAATATCCAGGCTGCGTTCACCCTGCTGGGTAGCAGTATGTCAATATGATGTGGGACAAAAGGCAGGTCCTGGATGAAGGATTAAAGAGAAAGGTCTGATACCCTCCAGTGGACACTGGTACTCTGATTTAGATCATCTTGAACTGCCTAGAATCAGACTGTCTGTCAGTCAAGCCCAAAGGGCTATTTGTAAGGAAATCTGAAGTGACTCAGAATCTCATTCACATTCCAAATGCTGGGAACTTGGGAACAGAGCAGAGAGAAGACATATCAGAGATGCAGAAATCCAAGAACGAGACAACTCTTCACCCAAGCCTCTACTCTAGGGGCTTGAAAACGTCCTCTGTTAGTTGGATTTCTTATCAGTTTGGAGACCAGCACATTGTAAAGCCTTAGACAGTTAACACCGAGGTTCCACTGAACATCTTGAGGTGATACAGGACCATCCATGTGACAGGACTACTAGAGTCTTGCCCTTCACTAGAACATTTGTGTGTGTTTAGAAAACTTGCTTGTCTGCACTAGGCAGAACTACCAACTAGGAGCTAGGCATTAAGAGATTGTATAAAAACAGGTCAATTTTCTATGCTCAAGGAAAAAAAAAGTGTGACCTGTTGGATTTTCTTGGCCCAGTTGTCAAACAGGAGAGCATGGTGCTTCTTGAGTTTATAAACATGTTGCCCTCACAAATCTGCCTTACAACCAAAGATTGACATTTACGCACAAAAGGGATATTGAGCAAAACAGCCCGGGGCATCAACTAATCCCAGAAACCAGACTGACAGAAAGCAAGGGACACCAGGCATGCACCAAGTCATAGGAACCTGCAAAAGCAATGGCTCCTGTTGGTTAACTTTTGTGAAGAGTCAGAGCCCCACAGTGAAGACACTCTTCTCCCCCACGCAAAGGACTGTTAATGGAAGCCAATGGCTTCCATTCAGTTACCTCATCTAGACCTCACATACTCGTAAAAGACTTCCCCTAGTCTCTGATTTCAATGAGTAAGACTTTGGCTAGAGACTCAAAGATGTTTTTAAAGTTAGTCTTTCATTGGAAGCGACAGAAGCAAACTCTAGTAAGTTTTCCTTCTTGTCCAGTGGAGCCTCGGTGATGCGCCGCGTCTGGCCTAAAGGCTCACTGGTCTCCAGATGGGTAAGCAATTAGACACGCAGAGGCTTTCAAAATGGGTGCTTTGTGCTCTTGAGCTTGTTCCTGTTTTAGAGTCCCAGAGTAGAGGGTACGGGCAAAGTAAGTAAGGCCGTTTGCTTCAGTTATGAGAACTGAACCCAGGCCCTGGCAGATGCTAGGTAAGTGTTCTATCGATGAGCCACAGTCCTAGCTAACTCCAGTAAAGTTTGAAGGGAATTCAGTAGGCTAAAGTGGAAGGAAGAATTGTCCACCATAAAAGTACTTGAGAAGGAAGAACTAAGCCTGCTACAAAGATGCCGTAGTTTGAAATTCTCAGGCCATCTCGAATGAGTGTTCTCAAAAACTGAATGTCATGGTGGGGTCCCCAAGGGATGCCCGTTAAAACGCAATCCTCCTGACCCAACCTACACTCCATGAACCTGAGTTGTGGGAGAAAAAAAAACCTGGAATTTGGATACTTAACTGGAAAGATCAGAACCAATATAGGCAGTGATGACATTAATTTCATTCCACTGGCAGCCAGTCTCTGCTTCAATTGGCAAACATCAGGGTGGGCCAAAGTGACTGGCTCACTCAGGACAGGTACCTGTTCTGAGCCCATCAGTTTTACTTGGAAGAGTTACATTGAAGAAGAATGCAGTCCATGCATCAGGAGCCAGTAGTAGAGACAGAAAGATCACCAAAAGCAGAAACCCACTGCTATGTCCTATCGCCTATTAGTAATAAAACAAGCCAAAAAAAAAAAAGCCTATGTAGATTCCATTGTCCAGTCCTTAAAAGTCATTTGAAGTTCGGAAGTACTGTATAAATAATCTTTAAAAATTAGGAAACGTGGCTTTTCTGAAAAAACTGGAGGAAGTTCTCCAGACACAGATCCAACCTGGCACTGAAGTTCGCATAGAGTAAGTGTAGAGCAGCCAGTTGCCTCCCAGAGACCTGCTGCATGCATTCCACAGTTGCCAAGAGTTACTCTTCCCCTCACCCCAACCCACGGCCACAGACTGAACCCGGAAATGTCCCAAGCTTGCTGTGTGTTCCCCTCTGCCTTCCGACTCTTTGGAAAGCACCAAGTCCCAAGCCTGGGGAAGCTCCAGCATCCATCCCCTCCAGGCTGGCCTTTGGGGGTTACCATCTATGTGCTCTGCTATCCCCCCCAGGAGACCCCAGGAGAATTGATTTTTGCCAAACGATGGCAGCTTAACAGATAGTCTTCTTTGTCCACAAGGTCTTAGTCACAGTGAAAATTCAATAGATGGTTTTGCTGCAGGCATATTTTCAAATGCCAGGAACGCATCTGACAGTGTTGAATGTTTTGGAGAGCTATTGTTAGGAAGATTAAACGCTGTCCCGCGTTCATTCGTTTATTGAACAGCCACACAGGGAAGCTAACGAGAGGAGGCAAGTGCAGCAGAGGTGTTTGGTGCGTTTTGTAGAGAAGAATTTATTTTCTTATTTTATGCATAAAGCCAAAGGCGGGAACCTGAACAACAGGCAGGTTGTATAGCCTCACTATGCTTGTGGACAGACTATGGGAGTTGCCGGCAGGTGCCATGAAAGGCAGGCTGAGAGTAAGGGAGATTGCATGGCCAAAGCCATAAAACTAATTATTTTGGCACACACCTAAAACAAGTTTCCCCTTTTCCCAGATTCCGATTGGTTGCTTTGTGTCAGCCATCAGTTCGAGAAGGTTTTTTTGTTTTTGTTTTTGTTTTTTTGTGGAAAATGGGTCACATGTATGGTTACTGCCAGGGGCATCTCCTTGTTCTCCTTCTGACTACAATACTTTTCCCTAGAGAGCAGGCTCCCATTAAGAACTTAGTCCATGTACCTCTGGTGGTCTTGAGTCAATCATCAAGTCTAGGGATGAACAGGTGACTTGAGTCTATGCAATAACATCAGCACCTTAGACTTGCCAACAGACTGACTGAGGTTTGGCACAAGATCTCATCAAAATTTAAAGTGGTGGATTTATCACTAAGATGGTGAAATGATGACTGGTCTCTTTTATGCCAGGAGTGCTAGCAACAAGAACATTGTGAGCTGGCCTTCTAGGAGGCACTGAATGGGACCCAAGGATGAAAATAACATTGTGGAAGTCAGAGCAAAGACAGAAATAGAGAATGAGCCCTGATGACTTGTTTGTGCTGTTGGCACAGCTGTGCTTGAAGCTTGTCCCGTCCCTGGACTTTTCAGTTATACAAGCAAATAAATTCCCTTATTTTCCCTAAGCCAATTTGATTTGGGTTTTTATCTCTGGCAATTGAGAGTCCTAATTAAAACAGGAATGGACAGAATAATGTGTTTTGCTAATTTTGTTTTCTTTAAAAAAAAAAAAATCTATTGAGCACCTGCTGTGGGCTGCTAAAGCATTAGAAAACATTGTCCTTGCAAATCACCGAAGATATGAGCAACAAGGTACAAAGCCACTGTGACTCAGAGCAGAAACAGGCATCTTGATTCAAATAGTCACTCTAGAGGGGCTAAAATGACACACAGAGAAAAATAAGTGTGGGAGGAAGGGGTTAAGTGCTAAGTTTTGTATTTCTTACCCCCTTAGCCAGATTGATTTGGGCCTAAGTATATACGTTCAAGGCATCCTTGAGAGTCTTGGCCAATATTGGGATCATTTCAGGGACCATTGGGAAATGGGGCGTCTAAGCCATTCAGCTCCTCCCTCTCATTCCCTTTTCATTCAGTTGGGTTTGAGGGCTGACTGGATGCTTCTGAGATTAGGTTAGACCAGTTACAGTCATGTTGTTTTCCCCTAAAAGGCTATTAAGGAATGCTTCACTCTCAAGCTCTTTGTCCTGTTACAGATGTCACATTAAAAAAGAGAAAATCCATAAATCGTAGAACATCTTAAAGCATCCATTGTGGACCTAGTGTAAGTTAAAGGAACACAAATCTGAGAACTGGACTTTGTTCAATTCCCATGGATCTGTGTGTGCTACCCACCCTATCTATGACTAACAAAATAAATTAGATGGTCATCTGTGAATTATATGTGAATCTATATAATTAGATGGTCATTAGATGCTTATATGTGAATCTATTGAAGTACAATGGCTGGCTCAAGAAGAGAGACAGAGGATCAAAGTGTAAAAATCCTGAAAGCTGTTTGCATCCTTAACATTGGGTCAGCCTGAGGTCAAATGGAGGGTCATCCTACTGTAGAGTTGTGGATTAAAGAGGATTTACTGAAGAAAGTATCTAGGAATGATATTGGGAGATACAGCTCAGGAGGATGGGGAAGGCTCTCTTTATATTTGTAAGATTTGATCATCTGGGAGAAATGCTAGGACCATCTTTGGAAATTATGATGTGACTGGGTGGTCTAGCCTCCCATAGTCTTCCAAATATTCACAAGGCATTGAAAGATGAGATGCTAAGTTTCTGTTGATTAGACAAAAGCAATTTTTCCTAACTTTCTTAGCCTTGCCTGTTCATTAGAAATCAGAAATTGGGACAGCAAGATAAATCAGCAGGTGAAAGCATTTGCCAAGTGTCTTAGTGGCCTACCTATTATTGGAATAAAACACCATGACCAAGGCAAATTACAAAAGAATGTGCTTAGATATGCTGATGGTTTCACTTACCGTTTCTGAGAGTTAGAGTCCACAATGGCAAAGCAAAGGGACAATTGAGAGCTCACATCTTGATTACGAGGCAAACACACACACACACACACACACACACA
>NC_034609.1:14547651-14567900 GCF_900095145.1 Mus pahari
GCCTAGAATTACAAGTGGGAGGTGTGTGTGTGTGTGTGTGTGTGTGTGTGTGTGTGTGTGTGTGTGTGTGTGAGAGAGAGAGAGAGAGAGAGAGAGAGAGAGAGAGAACACTGTGAATTGGCTGAGTTTTTTGAACCCTCAAAGCCTATCTCCAGTGTCATGCCTCTTCCAACAAGGCCACACTTTCTAATTCTTCTGGAACTATGTATTCAATTATGCGAGTCTATGGGTACCATTCTCCTTCAAACAACTGCACCTGATGACCTGAGTTTGATACCCAGAACTCATGATAGAAGGAGAGGACCCACTCCTGAAAGTTATTCTCTGACGGTCACATATGTGTGTGTACATGTGCACACCCACCCAAACCCATCACAAACTGAAACCACAAAACCAAAACCAAAACAGACAAATAAACAAACACACACAAAAAAAAACCACTTTGGTCATTTTTTTTTAAAAAAAAAAAAAAAAAAAAAAATCAGAAATCAAGTGCTGGAGAAGCAGCTAAGAGGTTAAGAGCATTGGTTGCTCTTCCAGAGGTCCTGAATTGAATTTCTAGCAACTACATGGTGGCTCACAACCATCTATAATGAGGCCTGGTGTCCTCTTCTGGGCTGCAGGCATACATGCAAACAGAACACTGTATACATAATAAATAAATCTTTAAAAAAAATAAAGTCAGAAATCAAAGCAAAGACTGTGTAGCTAACTGTACCACTCGTTGTGCTGAGTGACAGGAAGAAAATATTTTAATGTGATTTTTCTCATGCTTTAGGGATTTTCTGGGCAATATCATACTGTCACTCAAAGACCTGCAACACCAGAGCATATTTTTGGAATGTCCTTCTTTACATGGTCAGTGGTTCTGGGTATGTATGTGTTGTCTCCCTTCAGCCTCAAAACAGGCTTTTGCAGACCTCTGCTGCCGCTAAGCCCAGGGCCACCTGGGGTGGTTCCTTCCTACTTGTCAAGCTATTGTTTACACTTGTCACTGCTCTTCAAAGCGTCACCATCGCCTGCTGAGAAACTCCTGAGATATTCCAGAGACACCTTCCTGAAGAGGCTCACACCTGAACAACAGGCTCCAAGAATGGGTGGTGGGGGATGGACTTCCCCTGCTATATAAGCTCAGAACATTATTAAATTTGGGGGGGCCTTGATCAGAATATTTTTGTCTTGGCCTTCTGTTCCTTCTCACCATCTTTTCCCTTACAGCCCCAGCCTGCCTTTCAGAAAGTACCCGGTTCAGTTGTGGCCGCCTCATCATGTATGGTCAGAATGTAGGAGCATTCTCTCTGTGTTCAGATCCTCTTTATCAGGCTGGTTTTTAAATTGCTTTTCCCTGTCACTCGCTGGTTTGGCTTTGGTTGTAGATGGTCTGCTGTACACCCAGCATCCAAAATCATCTGTTTCAAGCACAGGTCACAGGTCAGAACCCTAGCATTCCAATGCTCACCATTTCCCACTGATCCCATTTCTCACTGGAGTACAATCTTATGTCCTAACAGTGAGCTATCAGAGTCTGTACCGAAGGTTCTCACATGATCAGGACTTATAGGGGCTCATAACAAGCCGTGCCTAAGCTGCACTTGAAACCAATTATATCTGTCCTTGGTGCTGTTACATCATTTTAAGGTTCCTGGTCCTTTGTTTCCATGGCATATCATGGAGAATTTTGAACATATACAAACAGGAAAAACATGTAATGTGGACACACAACCTCACATCTCTCAGTCACAGCCCATCCTCCTCTCCTCAAGACCATCCTTACCATGTTGTATCATTAGAGATCACGTTCCATATACAACCCCACTCCATCCATAAAGGTCTTAGGATGGAAAGTGTAAATTGAATCAAAAATGAATTAAAAATGAACCTGAGAGAAATTTGTAACACACACACACACACACACACACACATACACACACACAAAATTGAGGACTCCCCTTTTAGCCACATTTTAATGAGAATGCACCTAAGGTGCAGGTGTTGTCAGCCCCTGTAAGGCTCTCCCCTCCTCAGCATCTCTTTCAGCCTCTCATCTGGATCCCATACTTTCTCCACCACTCTCCTGCAGCCACCCTGGCTGCCTTGCAAAGACTCAAACACTGGGAACCAGGAAACCCTAGCCACGGTTCTCCTGGCCTGGGGTGTTCTATTCCCAGCAGAGAGGGTGCTTGTGTATTCTCCCATGCCACTTTTTGAGCGAATCCTTCATTGATTACCCTATTCCAACTTGCTCTCAACTCGATACCCCGTATATCCCTGCTTATTTCTATTTATAGCATTTCACTGAGTCTTCAAATATGGAATTACTGAAATGGCATGCCCTATCAGAATATAACACGGTAAGAAAGGGATCCATGCAAATATTTGCTGAGTAGATGTAAGAGTGAATGGCTCAATTGAGTAATATTATGCCTATGTATGAACCAATGAGATGCCAGGATAAAGGGGACGAAGTTG
Organism: Mus pahari; assembly: GCF_900095145.1. Classification (NCBI taxonomy): domain Eukaryota; kingdom Metazoa; phylum Chordata; class Mammalia; order Rodentia; family Muridae; genus Mus; species Mus pahari. The sequence continues at coordinate 14,550,121 of NC_034609.1, forward strand.
AATAAATAATCTATTTCATAGAGCTTTCATGGAGGACACAATATTAAGAGGCATGAAAAGATGAGAATATTAATAGGCAATGCATTCACAGTGGACTAATGGCGGAAGCTGCAGCGTTTGAAAGAAATCCCTAAAATACTAAGGTTACATCGGAGTGGACAACTGTTTCTTTTCTTAGCAGTCTCTTGGGCTGCTCATACTACAGAATGAAGTCAGGTCGGTGAAGCAGAGGGACCACACAGTCATAATCAAACAGTCACAATACCTAGGCCAAATGCAACAGTTCCTAAATACATATGCATATGTTTATGTGTGTTAGCAAGGAAAAAAACAAAGAGTATTGGAGTGAAACCTAATTGGGCAAAACCCCAAGCACCCCTGCTCACTAAGCCATTGCCCCCTCCTCCTCAGGGGAAGCTGATCCCCAAGATCTGTATGTGTTGCCATTCTCCCTGAATCAGGAGCATTGTTGGCTCTTTTCCAAGCACAGGAAACTGGGAGACAGCTGAGAATCTCTGAAAGACCGGAGCTACAGAGTCAGGCATAAAGGTACTAAAGCCATCTGTCCCCACCCTCCTCCTACTGAGCCAGAAGGCCATGTGGAAGCACCCCCTCCTGGAAGCCTACCTAAACCAGGTTGTTTCCATCTGTCCTTAGGGGCATTAAGCATTGGTCTCCAACATAAGAAGGGGACTTACTCTCACCCTCTCACATCTAAGGCACAAGATGTCCCGTCTGTTGAGGCTGGGCAGAGAAACATCCCAGGGTACTGTCACAAGGACACCAAGAAATGAACTGGGACCAGTCATGATCTCCAGGTTCTTGCCTTCCTCTGCAGTGGACATCACAGAAATAAGAGGAATGTTCACACAGCAGATACACTTTGCACCCCACAGTCCTAATAGTGAAAATCAGAATGTCACAATGTTTGCCTCCAGTTGTCAAAGCCCACCAATCGTCCTAGGCCTCAAGCAAAGAGTTTAGCTGAGGAAGAGGGACCAAAGAGGCAGCAAGGATTCTTGTGACCATCCATGTAATTTTAGAGAAAAGGGCTTGGCACCGGAGCGATGGCTCAGTGATGAAGATAATGCTTCCTGACCCAACATGAAGACCTGAGTTTGGATGCCCAGCACCCATCGAGAAGGCTAAGTGTGGTTGAGGAGAAGCTAGGAGAAGCCCTGGCTTTCAGAACAGCTAGGCCTGCCCAGTTTGTAAGCTCTAGGAGCAGAGACCTTGTCTCAAGTAAAAAAAGAAGTAAGTGAAGAAGTGACTGAGAAAGACCCTTGACGTGCACCCCTGACCCACACAAACATAAACATCATGCTCACATGCCTACACGCATGCTCATATCAGAAAAGGCTACCAACGAAGCTATGTGTCCCAAAGCGCTGCTGTCCCTTGCTGTGTTCAGGAACAAAGAGCTGTTTATAAACACAATTTAAAGGAACTTTTGCTTAAAACTTAATAAGTGAGTTTTTTGGGGGGTTGTTTTGAACCTTGCTGGGACTTCCGGAACACACCCTCACCACAATAGAAGAAATAGTATCTAATAACCAAATCTTCTAAATTCATCACCTCTACCCAGAAAGATTAATGTAAACACATGCTGATGTGACATTTGTCACAATTTGGGTCACTCTAAGTTTCCTTCGCTGGTGTGGAGGAATGGCACTCCCCAGAGTGGCCTGCAATTTCCGTGTCTTGTAAATGCTAAAATATTGCTATCCACATCTACCCATTCATGTGGGTGGCCTGATGATGCTGGCTTCTGAGCTCTCACAGGTGACTACAAACAGAGCTTGCTACAGAACCCGAGGGGAACTGGGTTTTACCAGTTGAAGAAAGAGAGCCCAGACAAGGTTTGTAACTCTGCCAAACCTTAAGTAAGTTTGTAAACATCATCATAGAATATGCTACGATGTTTACATCGCATCTTTTATTATTAAGGACTACTGTGGAAGTATGAACAGAGCCTACTTCTTAAAATATTTTTATATAATAGCTATGGCATTCAATTATACAATACTAATTGTGCTAACTGTACCAAACCCCAGTCTGTTTTACGACTGCTTCTCCCGCTGAGCTCGCAAACTCTACATAAACACCATCTGTATCAAACATAAAATTCTTAGCTACCCTAAGAACACAGGCTCACCAAATGTAGCTTATTAATTCTGCAGTCAGCCAGTTTCATGGCTGATGTTTGAGTCCCTACCGGCCACCTCGCCCAGACGATCTTCCCATGCTGTGTGTACCCTTGCCGTTGACTTACTGGCTGGGTACCAGGGTAGCCAGGCTCATTGCAGACACCATGACCCAGGTGCCCAGAATGTTGGCCCACATTTGCACAATTTGTTTTGCATGGAATGCATTTTGTTCTGCAGAGTTTGCTAATTTCCTGTGTTTGGGGAGAGAGGAAAAGAGGGAGGGAGGGAGGGAGGGAGAGAAGGAGAACTCAGGAAGATAAACTAGCTAACAAAGGTCCTTCCTCAAAGCCCCTTTGTGGAGTGTTGGCAAGAAGGCACCTCAAGACCTCAGATGAAGCTTGCTCCTTGCCCTAAAAATTATTTAAAGGGAGAGGGGGTGTGGCTGCTTAAAACAAAATTCTGAAAAATTCTTGTCCAAGACAACTAGAAACTTTACTCAAGAAGCTGAACCAGAGGATACAGCAAAATGCTTGCTTTTTTTGTTTTTGTTTTGTTTTTGTTTGTTTATTTGCTTTGTCCAACAGCCAGCCAGCTGTTCTCTAGCAGTGTACTAATACAGACACATTCTACCAACGAACAGAAACATCTTAGCAGGAAGAAAGTCAGTTGAATCCACCAAAGACCGTTTGTACCCAGTCTCAAATGTATTGTGTTTGGATTGGCTCTTTGTGTCTCGCAGCTGATGGAGCTCAGGCAACTCTTTCTGGGCTTCTGATGATCTAAAAGCAAATGCGATCATCAAACCTGAGCATATGTAAATCTTGTCACGGTTCACTGACTGAAGTTCCGGGTCTTCCTGTCAACCAAGATCTTAGGAGTTAAGCCACTTTGGGAGATGGGAAGGGTTGGAAAGACTCTAGAGCAAAGGCATGGAATCGGGTTCTGCTTTGGAAATAACTGTGGTTGGACTCAGGTTTATTGGCCAGACAATGCTGATCATCATTAACAAGTTGCCAGCTAGGTGTGCCAGGGCTTGGGCATGGTTTATAAAAATGTTATTATGGAAAAAAAATAGTGTCTTTTCTTCCAGGTAACTGTCCCACCATTCAAAGACGGATGTCTTAATTTGGCATCCAAAAGCACACAAGAGGTCAGACTGTATGTAGGTAATTTCCTCAGATGCTGTTATTTGTCCCCAGGGGCTCCACGTGCTCAATACCAATTACAGAGGAGAGGATTAGGAACAGGCAGAAAAGGGTGAGGAGCAGCCCAGCAGGCCTGAGTAATTTGGACTAAGATCTTGTGTCAAATTTGCAAATTACCAATTAAGGCGGGTTTAGGACATGTCATCATTTCCGCTCACTGTGACAAAGGGAAAATTGAGACTCTCCCTGCACGTTAGAGGGGTGTCAGCAGTGACATATAACAAGAAATGTTATCAAAACGCATCGTTCTTGGTTACAATATCCTTGGATGCAAGGCAAATGAATTGGAAAGAAAATGTAGGGCAGAAAGCTGAAAATAAACCCAAGACCCAGATCTGAAAATAACTACTCTGGTATTGAGTCTACATAAGTCACTCAAGGATCGGGCAAGTGAAAGCCCGAGGTATTTGCTCACAGAATGCTCATGGCTGGCCTCCCGTGTAGGTATGTTTAGAATTCCAGTCTACTCAATTTTGGCAAGTGACCGGTTATAAGGTACTTTTAGTCCTTTATTTAAAATCTAGACAATAATATAATTGGTTGACAAGAGACATATATTGCATTTGACAAGTAGTTGGATCGAATTCCTCATACGCAGCAAGGGAATGTATTTCTCAGAGATGGAGTGGAAACTCCTAAAGGGTGATGCAGGATCCCTGCTGCCAGGGACACATACTCCCTCTCCCCTTCCACATTAAGCAGATCAATTCCCTGGGCTCCCTAAATCATGCGTAACAATGCACACCCACTTGACTCTCACCCTATACCATCTTCCTCAAAACTCCTCTTTCTTGTACACGTGAAGCAATGTAGACTCCGCCTTGCCCATTGGCTGGGCACCTAGTGTCATCCTGATACTTGAACACAAGTCAAAGCCATTTGCCAGAATACAAAAGAATGGCAGAAAGACACGACGGTAGCGAAAACAATCAGACTGGAAAGTATTCACACCAAAATAAAGTGCCATGTGGCACAGTGCCCCATTGAGAACATGGGTTAGGTGGCGCTTGCTCTGGCTTGCTGCTTGCCTAGCCGTGGGGAAAAACATGGATTAACTACTCTGTTTAGTGTCGTGATGGATTTCTGTCACCCATCTACACCCACAAGCATCCGTTAAAACATCCTACACACTAATACATAAACACACATACAAATGCCATGGATGTTCAAGTACTTGAAATCGAGTAAAATTTACAAGACACTAACTAGAGCGAATTTCCACTGTCGTTTTGTGCCTCTGCCTCTTGTGAGTAGTTAGGGGAGAAGCCTCAGTTCCCTTCCGTGCCTCAGTTTCTTCATCTGTTACATGTCAACTCCCCCCCCCCGCCCCCAGCTGAGATATGGAAGAAATCATTCAGGGTAAACTGCTTTGCAAAGTACAGCATGCTATACAAGTGCTAGGGCTAATGAGGCATTTCACAGAAGAGCGTCATTCGTTTGCTATGAGGTGTGCGTCCACACACCAGCCTGTCTGTAAAGGTTCTTTGGAATTAAATTGAGATTATAACCAACACTCCCTGCAAACCCCTGGTGCTGCCTGAGGTTTGACTCAGCAACAAAGCCGGGACTCCTTTTCATCCTCTGTCCTGTTGGGAGTTCAAGCTCTGAGAGGAACATTTTGCCAGCAGTGAAAATAGCCTCTTTTTTTTTTTTTTTTTTCAGCAGACTCAAAAAAAATGATCTCTCTTGATGCTAACGTGAGGATAAGGCTAGTAGTCTACTGCGACCACCAAGAAAAAGGAAAATGCCTTGACTTGACTTGACTTCTTTCGATGGTGGGAACATGGAACAATGTGGAAGCCCAACTATTGGAGAACATTCTCAAACGGGGATTTGTCATTCAGGTTTACATGTCAACTGGGCCATGCCCTTTCTGTACTCAGCCCTGCCTTTCTCACGTGAACACCTTGAGAGCCCAAGTTCAACAAACCCTCAGCAGGTCATCTACAAACTCCCTTTCCTGGATTTGCTCCTGCTCACCTCTGTGTGAACAATGCAGGCCCACATCTGTTAGCTCCTCTACTGCAGCCATCCAGTGCCCATATTGCCAACCTGAGTCTCCTCTCCAGCTCTCCCTTGGGTTGGAGATAACTCGACTTCTAGGTCAAGACTTCCATCTTGGCCTCTGACAACCTCCCAACCCCTAACACACGCAGTTCCTAAACGTCTGTAATTTCAGGCAGCTTTCTCTATTACCCCTAGCCAATCGCAATCTCTCCCTTTCCTAATGAGAATTTTCATTTGCTCAGATTAAAAAGGAAACCACACACATTTGTTTTATGTCTCCTGTTGGCACACCTCATCATTCTGGGTGGTGGTACCTTCTCTTCCCCAAGGGGGGAAAAATGAGACTCCGATGAAGGATGGCCTGTTATGATGTTTTAAAAATCTTTATTAGGAAAAATTTCAAACATCTACCAAGTGAACAGAAGGTGCTATTTATCTCTGCCTTCCTTTGGGACCCATCACAGGGTTCTGCATGTTGCAGAAGTAAATTTAAGTAATTAGGGCCTAAGGCAAAAGGAGCTGTCTGCCTGCATATCTGATTCCACATTTCCCAGGTGGCTTAGTGTTTCCTCAGTAACATACACAAGCAAACACCTGTAGGCTCTTGCAGTCTACACAGATGAAACTCGGCCACCAGCTTTAGCATTCAGGGGACATGTGTATCCTTGAGGGTAAGTTTAAAGGATATAGAAAACTTACGGGGTTAAGAATATTTTCTAAGAAAATTCAAGTCTGGTTGAGTAGTACTTGTGTAGTAGCCTTTGAGGGACAACCTATACCTCTGTATCTGAAGTGTAGGGTTGTTCACTACATATTACTGACGACAAGAAGTCATTTTTCAGCTATATTCTAGTAACCCCCACAACTTCAGATTCTTTTGTCTATTATTTTAGAGTAATATTCTTTTAAACTTGAGCCTTCTTACCCATTAACTTTCATGTTTTCATTCTCCCTACGTGTGTGTGTGTGTGTGTGTGTGTGTGTGTGTGTGTAATGAAATTCTTAAAGTGAACAAGAATTCCAGAGTGACGGGTTACATATCCATGCAGTGTCATACGCAATTAACTCAAATGGACTGTACAGTCCATTATTCTGTTAGTGCATGGAAGATCAATAAATATGGGGAAAAAAATCCACCCTAGCTCTCTACTTTCCCATCCGTTTCTACTAGGGCTGAGCCGGATCATGCTACTGTGATGTGTATGCCACAGCTAAGGCAGGCAGGTGGTGCATAGACACCATTCAAACTTGGCCTATTCAGTCCCGGCTCCTCTAATGCTCCATTCATGCATAGCAAAACACCATCTGGTCCTATTTTGCCTCCAGCAATCACAGCTGACCAAAAAACGATAATAACAGCTGTTGCAAAACAAAAGCCAAACAAAGAGGGTGGGTGAGGGGGAGGAAAGGTTAGATTGAAGTCCAGAGCTGTAAATGCTCTGTGAAGTGAGAGCGGGGAAGAGACCATTCAGACGTCTGGAGCCCGCTGAGTGGACAGCGGAGGACTCCTACTTAAACTTGAGATATTAATCCATCTGTCTTGAAAGCCTTTAGACCGCTGTCAGGTGGTAATATATTGCAGAAATTATGCTCAGGAAGGCATTTAAGTTTCTGTTCTTTGAGTCAGGAACTAATGACCCCCGTGTCAGCTGAAAATGATAAAGTCCTTATGCTCTTTCATCAGACGGCCATATAGGTGAACACAGAAAGGTAACTTGGTTAACTGGAATAATAAGATAATGTCCCCACAGCAGGGGAGAGACTAGGTGTGTGTGACAGAGACAGGGTGTGGGGAGAGAAAGTGTCTCAATGTCTGTGTCTACTCAATCAGGTACCATGTTTCTCCCACAGGTTTTCTTTACCCACTTATTTCTGACCTCCTAGAGAATGAGTCTCGAAAAGCTTACTTCAGTTCAGAGCTAGAAACCAATCACTCATGTAAATGTTTGGTGAATCTTGATTAAAACAACTTGGTGACAAGAGTGGGGTACTCAATCCAGAATTCAAATCTTTTGATGTTTTAAATATACAGCTTTGCCTGGTGATTAATTTTTCTAATTGTAGAAAGTATCTTATTCTTCCTGTGGAATTGATCAGAAGTAGCTTCATATAATTTGATAAAATGTGATAAAAATCTAAGATTAAAAAAAGAAAAGGCCCTCCTGTAATGGCTATAGCAGCACCAGCCTGTAACTGCAAACAGTTGCAGACTCCACTTGCAATTAAGTCTCATCACTAGTGACATTTTTTTCCCCAGCAATACTTCATGGGTTTTCAAAATGACAATTACAGAACTAAGACACAATTACTGTCACATGTAGTTTAGCAATTAATGTTGAAGACATTTGTCTAAAGGTCCCACAACAGAATATCAAATGGTTCTTATTGCTATGTAATGCTGGTTTCTATTCACAAAGACCCTTTGAGCACTGGCTTTGCTCCTGATGGGTCTGCTGCAGGCAGATCACTGCTTTGGGGAGCACAATTGGCCCCTTGTAAGATGTTGTTGGGCATCTTTCTAAGACTGTTTGAACACTGATACCTGCCAACTAATACATCTTATGAAAAGCTTCAGTTTAGACATAAATTTCTCTACAGCAAGAAACCTATAAATTTATAATTAGAACCCCTCGCTGTTCAATATTTGTACATAATACAGAGTATGAGAGGATTATGAAATATTGAAAGCAAAATTCATTATTCATAACCCACAACATACAGTAAATATTCTTTGAAGTATGACAACTTTGAGGAATCCATATTCCATTATTTTTGGACGTCCTGCACACAGTAGCAATGGATGCTGCCATGCTTGCCGCCTTCTTTTCAGATTAGGATTCTGGTCAGACTCGACGCTTGCTGTTTTTAATTTTCATTTTATCATAAGCAGTTTAAGACTGTTGCCAGTGGTAATTTGCAATTTTTATCAAGACCTCTTCATTACAGCTTCTGACAGGACAGATGCTGTAATTAATCATGCAGGACAACTGGGGATCATGGTCATGCAGCTCTCAAAGAGAAGCCACCACAGAGCAGACAAGACGGGGGAAAATGGGCACCGAAATTCTGATTTGGGCCTCAAAATCAGGACCCACCATTTATTTTAATAGCTGAACGGGAAACAATTGCTTTTTGCCTTACATAAATATATCTGTAGCTTATCTGTATTTTCTTTGTAAATTATCTGTATCAAATTTATATCTTAACAAAAAGATAATTACAAAAAAAGAATTTCCCATCTTTTTTTTTCCCCGGGCCCTGGGGTTTGGCTGTAAAATCCAAATTCTTGGTCATGCAGACTGTGCTTGCAGATGAAAATGGAGAACATTGCTCAGGCCAGGCAGGGCTGGTCAAGTGTACTGTTCCCCAACTTAACGTCGTCAAGGGACCAAAAATAAAATTTGACATTCCATTTTATTTGAAAAGTGAACAGTGTCCTTGTGGTAGCATCAAAATACAGTCCACAGATTTTACTGAAATGTGTTTTATTCTATAGCAAGATAAAAGCATTTTGTTTTAGTTAAGCAAAATACAAACAACGTAATTGCTGCTATCATAACTCATAAAAAAAGTATAAAACCGCGTAAAAACACAATAAGCAAGGTAGCAATGAATGGTTCATGTCACCAGTGTTTACGTTAAAGCCTCATTTAGGAAAACTTTACAACACATGATATGAAAACTTACAACTTGGAAAGAAAATATTTACACTGACTATCAGATGTAGTGTGCCTTTTAAATATTCAATAGTCTACCGGTATTACATCATAATAAAAACTCTTGCTTTTTCTTTTTTTAAATCTTAACTTTCGTAATAACTGTTTTCATTTAAGTGCATTTCCCTTTTAAAAATACAGTGTTTTTATTTTTCCAAACTCGTCACCCAAAACACGTAATATAGTATTCACATTTCTTCTAATTGGAATGAACATAATGGGCTTAACAGTGGCCAGAGATATTGTCACAACATATACCGTGGTTTGATTCGGAGAAGTCATGGATACAAAGTAGAAGTAAATAAATCAATAATTGAATCTAATCACTTGCAATTTTTGTTTTCTGGAGAGATTTAGAAAAAAAATAAGAGCTTTGGCAAAAGTCTGTGATTTACATTATTTTTTTTTTCATGACAAAAAAATGCCATCAACTATTCACATCATACAAATGTTTGTATGAAACTGGATCTTCTTATTTCAGGTAGTTACAACTGTGCTTTGTATTTAGTTATTTATTTTAGGGCTTCAGAAGTTCAAATAGCCTGGAAGTGTGGTTCACTCACTTCTGGAGAAATAAGGCCATCTTTTTTTTTTTTTTTTTTTCTATGACTCGGAAAGGCCAGTTTACAGTCATCAGTATGTCCCAGGATTCATTAAACGGGTTGATTCACATATTGTAGGTTTAGCCTGAATAAATAAAAAAAGGCAGCACATGACAGAGCGCAGCTTTCTTGTTTCAAAACAAAGTGATGTATAGTCGGCTAAAAGACGCTTCCCAGCTACACTGCAGTTCTTATTGCCTATCTAATAGACACTCGAGAGGATCTCTTGATCTGTCACACATTCTTGCATAACCAGAGTCAACTTGCGAGCTCCAGTCCATACGCCTTCCCTCCTACGCCTCACTCAGATCCGCATGCCTGGCGCGCCTTAGAAAATACTGACCTGCGGTAACACTGGAGTCTGAGTCTGCGGCTGGATTTGAGGCTGCTGAGAGCTTGGCTGGGGGCTGCCAATGGCGGGGATGGGGGACGTGATCTGTGAGGTGACGGGCGAGTGCTGCCGGGGAGAAGGCTGAGACTGGTGCTGCATGTGCTGCAGTTGCTGCAGCTGGAGGTGCTGCTGCAGCTGCTGCTGCAGCTGCTGTTGGCTGAGCTGCTGCTGGAGATGCTGCTGTTGCTGCTGCTGCTGCAGGTGCTGCTGCATGTGATGCTGAAAATGCTGCTGCTGCATCTGCTGCTGGATTTGCTGATGCATTTGGTGCTGCTGCAACTGCTGCTGCTGCATCTGCTGCATCTGCTGCTGCTGCTGTTGCTGCTGCAGCTGCAGCTGATGCTGCTGGGTTTGCACCGAAGGGCTCACCTGGGTGGAGGTTGCCGAGCCAACCATGGTCGTCCCCATGGAACTTATCAGTGGAGCCCCAATGTTCGAGGGCATGTTGGCTGCAATGGTGACTGATGTGACAATCTGGCTCATGGGTAGTCTCATGGTTAAGGGTTTGGGGGCAATGGACCTAGGGAGTGACTGTGGAAGAGTCTGAGGTGAGGCTGGGACTGTCCCATGTTGAGACAGTGATGTGTTCAGGAGGAGGGAGGATGTCAGGTTGGTTGATGCCAGAGTCTGCTGGACAGAACGGATGGTCTGGGCTTCTGCAGATTCAGCAGCAGCCTGCACGTAGAGGAATAAAATTCCAGAATGTTACAGTCTATAAACTATAAAGTGACTCAAAAGCTATCCACCGACATTCATGCTTCCCCATCTCCAAGGCCTCTGCCATGAGACTGTTGAAGCACTTCCTGAAGGCAGAGTCAAATCTGCTCTACTCCATTGTCTGGTGGGCATGAAGGCTTTGCTTGGTCCCTGGGATGCTGGGATGGGATGACCATGAAGCTGTCCCAGCTCCATGCTTATGCCCTCAGGGATGGCAACCCCCCCCCCCCTTCCACTCACTCTCACTATCTAGAGCCATCACAGAAAGATAGAGCCAGGGCCCTGCCTCACTCAGCGGCCAGCCCACTGTCCGAATCCCACTCCCAGCATGGGACTCCTCAATCAGACAGTAGAGCAGGGCTCCATCTGAAGGGCCAGCCAGCGACCTGGCTCTCTGCGATCAAGCTTATCTCTGTATGTCTCTGGGGTTTGCGATTGGTTGTTACACAGCATTAACTGGGATCAAACATCACTCACAAACATTGTAGAAGCAACAATTCGTCACTCTCCACCATTCCAACCTCCCTTGTGAAGCAACACATCCTGAGAGACAGTGGCTTACAGCTCTACCAGTGCACATCTCCGGATCTTGGAGCATGTCTATTCATTCGTCTCTTCCCTTCTATGACATGGCAGGGCGTGGCACTGAGTTTGTAGAGAAGCTACGACACGAAGATTCGTTCAGGTACTATGCGTTCAGATCTGTCTCTGGCTCTTGGGGAGTACTTTGGAATCAATAAGCGATGCCAGCAGAAACCTGAACCACTAGAAAATGTCAAAACTCCATTTGCCCAACTACCTCAGTGACCACTCAAATAAGAAGAAAACTAACTACATTCTTCAAAGACACCAAAATGGAAGCAACTCAGGACTTGAGAAGTTGTGGGTTTAACAACCATTTTCCCAGGCCCCCTAGACTTTATCAATGAAGTCACAGATGAAGAGAGACCATTAAAACATCATACAATGCGATAACTCATTAAACAGTATTGATAGATCTATTCCATTCTGTGCCCGAACACAATTCTGCAAAAATAATAATTTCTTTTCCACATGCAAAAGTGGTTGGAATGTTTTACCTTAATGAAACTTTCACCCTTTTTTTGTCATAAAATCATTTTTCCTACTTTGTTTACGTGACTGTTTTTGGTGGTGCTGGTGGAACCCAGGGCTCCCTGCATGCTAGACGAGTGGAACTACCATTGAGCTAGCTGCCCATCCTTCGGGGTTCTTTTGTTGTGTTAGGGCGTCAGCAAAGAAGATCATGGTTCCATCAAGTATCTCGAGACATCTTTAGTGATTTTAAATATTTACTTCTGCATTCTTTTGACTCAAATTAGTACAATTCTGCTACTGAAGGGAACTTGAAAATGACCTCATATAGTCACCAGTTTAGCTGGTGGCTCTGGTCAGACACACCTTTGTTAAACACCACTCTTGTAGGGCAGCACTGTCCTGTATAAAAATCCAATGTGTCTGAATGTTCCTGGAGGGCCCTATTCTAAAGACTTATGGTAGACAATGCTGTAAGTGTGCAAAATTGTGCTTAGAAATTGTCAGAAGACTCATAAAATAGAATATAACTTCATGTACTCTTATTTTTTTAAATTACCAGGTTAGTTTTAAGGAAGAAACTATAATGAAAACTGTTGGCACTGGCCAATGGTACCAGGGGGCCTTAGGGTGGCATTTCACAGGTAAATGAAGCTGGGTTGGTGACTGTGGAGGTACCTGCCAGATTTACTCACTGAAAATCTAATTATAAACCTCTGTTAACTTCTCTGGGGATTTAAATTCAGAGGGCAGTAGAGTTACAGCTTTGGGTGGGAGTTCTGGGCCCTGCACACAGAGACGCACATTATCCGGAGTATGATTCAAATCTACGGCTCTTCTCTTTCACTGTGGCCCTCACAGTTGAAGACTAAGATCTTCTGCCTCCAAAGTCTCATTGAACAGATTATTTTAACCCAACTTCCTTTACAAGCATCCTCATCATGAAGACAAGTCTAGGAATTTTCAATTGATCATCTTTTGAACTTGTGGACTACCATACAGAGCCGTTCTTCAGAAGAGTGGAAAGTAGCCACCCTGTACCATTGGATACTGCCTCCTGGGACTTCTGGGTCCCGGCTGAAATTTTTTCTGGACGTGTGCCTCAACCCTGACTGTAGTCCCTCCCAACTATCTAAAAAGAAATCCAAGTGCATAAGGTACATTTGGAAATAGTTTGGGATCCTGACTCCAGTCACAATATTTTAAATTATCCCTTCTAAGTCAAGCACAGACTGGAAGGTCTTAGTTGTGGCTGTTATTTCCCTTTGAGATTGTGGCACTTGGTTTAAATTCGTATGTGGTCAACTGCTGACACCGCCATACACGGAGGTTACCTTTGTTTGCCTCTGGGAAAACAAATGGCAAACTGGTCCACCTGAGAAGCATACACTGCTACTCTACCTACTGTTGCCAACCTATTAATCAACTACACATCTAGGTGGTTGTATACACTGCAATGCCCAGAGTCCACACAACCCGCTTTCCATCCACTGCCCAACTGGGTTCAGACTTAATGTATTTTCTAGTACGCTTCTTCCAGAATTTCAGAAGAGAGGTTTTGCTATTGACCCAATAAAAGTTATTTCTCTCTAATGAGGTGGAAAGTATTCTGAGAACTGTCAAGGACAGGTGACCCTCTGTTGATCTGATGCAGTACAGCTGCCTGTGGTGTCGCATCACACAAAGAAGATACAGCTCAGGTGCAAGAGAAGAAAGGGAGAAAGGCCTTTCAATGGGACTTTGAGGCCTTATGTACTTGAGATAATGATGATAAAATAGAATCGACTTCTCAGAAAAGATGAGTCTGGGACAAAAATCTGCTTGCCCAAACCATTTGCCCCAAAGCCAGTCCCAATTCCAGAGAAGCAAATCTCCTCAGTAACTAAATGGTAAAATAACAGGGTAAGACTGTATGTCTGGTGGTGGAACTCAGGGTTAGAGTGTTTGCTTAGTATGTGTGAGGCTTTGGTTTAATCCCTAGGACTGCCAGTAGACAGTCAGACAGATGGACAGACAGACAGACAGGGAGGGAGAGAGGGTACACATTACTTTTGGATTGATGTAATATGATCTAGAGCAGATCTACTTTAAGATAGTAATGCCTTCCAGAACACATCACCACTGTACATTCTATGTATAATGCATAGATACTTTGCGTCTTAGTACTTGGAACATGATTTCATTTTAAATAATCATGAGGCTTATTTATTTATATGATGAGAAAGAACTGGACATAAATGCACCACTGTCGATTACAATAAGGTAACCACCAGAGAACTTATGGTGTGTTCAAAGAATCCCTGACAAGCGCACCTCCAGTTTCAAACCGAGGACATTAACCCAGATCCAACTCCCTACCGAGGGAAAGAACAAGAGGCTACTTAGAATGTATCTACATAGCTACAAACACGGATAGAACAACAAGTTTGTTAGCAGTGGTTCAGCCTCAACAGCTTCTAGGAGCCCCTAGTGTTCACACTGTCAGGTAGGTAGTGTCTAACGGAAAGCTCTTAGAGACCCGCACTAGAGTTTCCCATGCACAAGGACAGTGACCACACTTCAGCAGACATACCTTAGAAACGAGGCTAGCCCGGTAGGCAGCCAGGGCCTTCAAGTATTCTTTCTTGGCAGCTTCTGTTTTCCTTTTATATACCTATTAAAATAAGACCACAATTAGCACCACCCTCGGGCTATAAATTCTTAGCTATAAACCTGCTGCACAAATTAGGTGACATAAACAGAGCTCACCTAAAAAGCTCATCTTCCAGCTTTGATTTTCAAGGGCTACACACACACACACACACACACACACACACACACACACACACATCCCTGCCCACCTACACCCAAACCCAGTTCTGATGATATTTGATGATCAAAAGGGAGAATGATCTCAGGTTGTCACTGAAGGCCTCTTGCTAGACAGCCAGCAAGCACTGAGTACGAGCTTTCTGCAAATGGCTTAAATTCTAATAAGGACAGGGTTTCTCCATCAGTGTCACCTTTCCCTTACATGGCCTCCTACCCTATACCAAATCAGAGCTTTAAAGTCAAACTAGAGGGTCTGAAGAGATGATGGCTCAGCAGGTAAAGGTGTTAGCTGCTGTTCCTGAGTACCAGAGCCCAATCTCTGGATTCCACATGCTGGAACAGACCCCTGAAAGCTGGCCTCTGACCAGCACACACATGATGTGGACCAAACGCACGGTGGCCCCAGAATACAAAACAAACAAACAAACACATATATATTTTTTTAATTAGACAAAAGAGAAAAGATGGAGGCCTCTCAATCTCGGGCTTCTCTTGGAGAAAAAGGAGAAGCAGAAATCATAAATAATAAAATACTGGAGAGTGCCACACTGAGATCAAGGACTTATGTAAGGACTGGTGCATTACATAAGATCTGGTCTCCATTTTTCTTAAAGAGTCTAATGGCTGGCTGTTAGAACAAAGTAACCCCCTCCCTCTTCAGAATCTGTTAAGTCTGTGGCAGTAGTTTCCTAGCTCCTTAGAGTTCCATTTCGGGACAGACATCGGTGTGGGGTGTATGGTAATAAGCTTCGTGGAACGCCAACAGGCACATTCAATAGCTGCACCATTCCATTGAACAAACCAAGGGACTGAGTTCATGATGTGCATTCTGCACGCCCCGCCTTCTGAAGCCGTCGTTCTGTTTCATCTTGGGTAGGGGTCTGTTCTCCCATAGATACACAGAACTCCTGTTAAAGGTAATTGGAGTTTTATGCAAGCAGGGAGAGCCAACCCCAATGGACCCCCACTCTTCTCTTCATTTGTGCTGAGGAGTTGAAGAGGGAGCAGGCCCCTGAGGAAGTATCTCCCACCAGCATGGCAAATCTCTGAATACCTCACACACTACCTAGCTTTCCAGTGAACTTGGAATAAAATTTCAAATGCCCAGTGACAATAATGAGACACGCAGAGGCAGCTTCAAAGTTTGGAAACGCACCAGGACAGCACAAGAGTTCAGAAAGATGATCAATGGAAAAGCAAGCAGGATGGACCTAATCCCTTTGTAGGGTCCTTTCTGAACAAAGGGTGAAAATTCCACATTATTTAAAATGAAAAGATGATCATCAAAAGTTTATGCTTGCAGGCTGCTGGCTGGATTTCTCCCAAGTCTCCTGTGAATGGATTCTGAACATGTACCCTTAAGTTGACTAAAAAAAAAAAAAAAAAGATACAAGTAGGGTTGTTTGGATTTATTTGTGTGTGTGTTTAATTCCATAGCTTAGACAGGCTTTCTTAAGAAGCAATCATATTAGCTGTAAGGAATATTCTGGTAGCTTTTTAAATACATGCACATGGCTGAGGCTTGTCTTACCTGCTTTTGCTCCTCTCCAAGGCTGTCCCACATAGAGGCTACGATTTTCGAGACCTCTCCGAAGGTTGCGTTGGGGTTTTGACCTTTAATTGCAGCCTGTGTATCTCTGAAAAACAGGGCATATGCTGACACTGGCTTCTGAGGCTCGTTGGGATCTTTCTTTTTCTTTTTCTTTGGAGTCTTGGGCTTCTTGCCAGAATCTGGGGCTGTTCTTTTCTCTCCAATGGCCTGCAAAGCAGGAAGAAAATTCACTGCCTAGAATGAACTCGCAGAAAATGCAGCAAGACCTACTCCAAGCCACAGTTGCTCTTTGAAGGTTTTGTTAAGCATCATCAACAGATGAATTACCACCAAAAGCGGGGGAGGGGCGCACTTGCTCAGCGTTAACTGGACAGCAGAGATTAGCATTTAGAACACTGATTAATGAGACCAGGAAGTAACTTCAATATATTCGCAACATATGCTTTCCATGGCAATTATGAGTAATGAAAGCCCGGACACTCTGTACCAGGCCACGCTATCTATGCCACACACACACACACACACACACACACACACACACACACACACACACACAAGAGCAAGATGGTTCACAGTGAGGTGGTTTAGGAGGAAAACCTAATAACATTTTGGATGTAGATCATATTAGCATATTTTAAACAAGGCCCCCTGCCACAGTTACATGCCATCTGTATGACTGGTCAGAATTGATTTTTGTGTGGCTGATTTTTTTTTTCCCCCTTTACAAGAAGGTTGCTGTGCTAATGAGCCTCTGGAAGTACAAATAGAAATTAGCTGTAATCACTATACTTGCACAATAAAGGAAAGGTCATCTTTATTTTCTAAAATAATAACTTTCTAAAGGACACGATAACGAGAAATATAAAAACGTCAAGACCACTTTAACTAGAGATAGAAAAGAAATGAATACTCATCGTAACATTAATAGCCTGTAAAAGAACACAAGTTGCTACTTAAAACCACCAAGACTAACAGGAAAGCTAAGAGAAATCTATTCATTATACAAGGTAAGTAACCCCGAATGCACAACACTGCACAGAGACAAGTTCAAAGCGCAGACTCTCAATTCAGAACCACACACACGTAACGGGTAGAGCTCCAAGTCTACACACAGCCAAGCTTCCTATTCGCGTGCTGCTGTCGCTTGCTATTTATTAACTGGTTTATTTTTATCTTATGTGCACGTGTATTTTGCCTGCATGTATGTTTTATACAGCACGTGTATGCACTGCGGCATCGGACCCTCTGGAACTGGAGTTACAGAAGGTTGTGAGCAGCCGTGTGGGTGCTGGGACCCAAACCTCAGTCCTCTGCAAGAACAGCGAGGGCTCCTGATCACCGAGTCTTCTCTATAGACTCCATCACCTGAGCTTTACTAGCGATGATATCATAGAAATACCCATACAGAAATGCAAATCAAAGCAACCCTGAGATTCCATCTCACACTAGTCAGAATGGCCAAGATTAAAAATTCAGGTGACAGCAGATGCTGGCGAGGTTGTGGAGAAAGAGGAACACTCCTCTATTGCTGGTGGGATTGCAAGCTTGTACAACCACTCTGGAAATCAGTCTGGCAGTT
>NC_034609.1:14570345-14609193 GCF_900095145.1 Mus pahari
TCTCTCTCTCTCTCTCTCTCTCTCCTGGGCATTGCACACAGTAGAAGTGCTCCCTACCACTTAGCACCCATGGCCGCTTCTTAGAAACCTTTGCACCAAGAAAACTGACAAGCACAGAACAGGTCAAAACTGCACCATTGGTAGAAGCATAATGAGTAACCGTGCACCACCACAACGTTCATTTTCATTAAGGTTAGCCATTTGGCCATTCAGGAAAGTCACATCTGCAATCTATGTCCGTGTAAAAGTACATTCTACATGACAAAAGCAATGGCACAGAATAATTCAAATCCACCAAGTGACCATCACTGAGCCAGAGACTTACTGAAGTGTGGTCACGAAACAAGATGGGTGAAACCTGCTCATATCAACAACAGAACGAGAGCCTTTAGAATTTCTCAATCGTCTAGAATATTTGGAAACAGAGTATAGGCTCTTCCATTTGCAGAGTGGGACAGTTAAGTCTAAAAAGACTTAATGGGTGTGCCTAAGGTCTTCCAGCTGATAGAGACCTGATCTCTCACCCTAGTCTTCTGTTCCATTACTCATTCACCAAAAATTGTGTGTGAGCAAAAGAAATAAAAACTTAAATCATCATCAACTGAAAAGTGTCTCCCAATCCATGAAGAAAGGAAGGTGATCCTCCAAATGCCACCTCTAGCATGAGCAGGGACTGACCCAGCCATCAGCTCAGCTCCATACTAAGCCATGGATAACTTACTCTGTTTGCATCATCAGCATCCTCTTCATTGATCGAGCTGGAAGGGGAGGGAGTGGCTGATTTGCTCGCTGGAGGTGAAGGAGATGTGTGGGACACACTGGCTCCTCCCAAATTCAAGCCCAGCTGTGCACTGAGCTGAGACTGGTTGATGGTGGTCAGTTGGGCAGGAGGCATGATCCCAGATCGAGCAGCATCCGTCATATGGACAATTGACCTCATGACCAAGGAGGGATCCTGGCGGTACTGTGACACTTGTGTGTGGCTCTGATCCTACAAAGACAAGAGTGTGAGAGAAAGGAGTTTAGTTTCCCAAATGCCGACAAAATTGCAAGATCAGCAACCCTGTAGATGGGTCAGACCCATCTTCAGCTTTGCCGAGTCATTTAGATGCAAGCCACAAAGATGTAAGGCCAGGGCACAAAATGCAAAGATGCAAACCAGCTGTCTTGCTATAAGACAGTTCTTGGATGATTTCTGTACAAAGACAACTGGCCAAAAGAGACTACCCTTTAGGGGTTCTCCAAGAGTCTATGTCCTTCTCATACCCAGCACTGGTTCTGTGACGCACTGTGTGAGAGGAGGGACCATCCTCTGGTGAACCCTTATGGAAAGGCACATTCCCAGCCGAGAGTCATCACAGAGACATGGATCTGAGGTTTCACAGAGGAGAATCTTTTCCATGTAGTCCAGTGTTAAGCATGGTCATCATAATTCTGAATTCAGACCCCCAAGGACATCTGGAAGTCATTCAGTGTCTTGGCTCCCACACCAGTGCTTTCAATTAAACCCCTTTGTTTTCATTTTCTTTTGCTGAGCCCACCGCGATTTAATGTCATAATACTTCTAAAAATATTCCGGAATAGCAGGTGGGGATTTACCCATCAGCATTATTTCTGTGAAAATCATTTCCCTGACTTCAGAAGTAGCCTTCCCTGTTGGGGAGTCCCATAAAGCTGGTTAAGGCTATTGCTGCCTCTTTCTCTTTGCTTCCCTTTTAAAGACCAAAGAAGGCAAAATAAAGGCATGCCATTCCAGCCACTTCTTGAGATGTGTCCTTTGGAGTAAGTGTGATCTTACTAAAATCTAATTCTTTTGACCCCCAATGACCTAGAATCTCATTTTCATACAAAGTTAAGGATCCTTTACTGTTCTTCTCTGGAGTCTTTCTGGTAAGGCTTGTTAGTTAGTAGTTAGTTAGTTTCTTTGTTTAAAAAAACAAGCAGAAGGTTATTGATAACTACATTGAACGTTTGGTTTCTCAATTACATATTCTCCCTGTTACTGAACAAGAAGTTATGTCAAAGAACAGTGGCTGTGTAAATGATTGCCTCACCAGACTACAGAGCATTGCCAAGCTTTTAAGAGCAAGTTAGATGGGCCTGTACTGATCTATGGCTGGGTTTCTCAATCTTGGCTCGACAGAAGGCTGGACCAGGCAACTAGAGGTGTGGACCGGGTCCTCTGGATTCTGTGGTATTTCCACAGCATCCTCAGCTGCCACTCACTGAACTGAGCAGCTTCCCTCCCCTCTAGAAATGGTTTTCAGGGGACAAAATTACTTCCACTTGGGGACTACTAAGCCAGAGTGACATCCAAGACGGGAGAAGGTAAACTGGGGTGTAACTGTAGAACAAAGTCCGTTTTTATCTTTTAAAAAGTGACTCCACTGTCAGTGACAGTCACATCACAAGACATGGGATTAGAACAGTGAGAAGGTTCAAACTTCTTCAAAGAAATATAAAATAAATGTATAACTATAAAACGAAACAGACAAATGGAACAAGTGAGAACTAAATCTGAACTCAGGAATAAAACAGAAGATAACACAAAATGGTTAAATCAAAGTAACCGCTGCATTTAATTTGTTGCTTTGTTTGTTTTGTTTGAAACCAGGCCTCATGTAGCTCAGGCTGGCCTTACAGTCACTACATAGCCAAGGCTGACCCTGAACTCTTGATTTTGTTTGAAACAGAGTCTCACGCAGTCAAGGCTCACCTCAAAATCACTCCATAGCCAAGGCTAGTCTTGAACTCCTAATCCTTTTTTACTTAAGTCTTCAAAGTGTTGGGGTGACAGGACATCTCTCCCCCTCACAAGCCTCGAGCTACTGTCCAGTCTTTCATGTTCTTCTGAGGTTCCAGCATTATTCGCTTACTTGCACTTCCAATGATAGGTACCATGCACATACATCTTTTCTGAGATGCTTCCTAAATCTTTTCAGACTTGCCTCTGGAAGTTTTAAAGTTGTTGTCAAGCAACTTTGGGAGTACAGTTCAATACAATGGATTCTGATTGAGCACTAACGTCTTAGTTAACTGCTATAGCCATTTGAGCTCATAGTAACTAAGTCTGGCTCATGCAGCTTTACCCTCCACAGAGGAAACACTCGGTTCCCATTGTTCCAGTGCCGTGAAAAATCAGCCCAGATAGATACTTATTGAGCAGCCCCAAACACAGAATTTTCGATGGCTTCTTATTAGCAAAGTGATGACTAAGAACCAAGCCCTCCTGGCAGAGGCCACCTGCCACTCACACTTTTATTACAGAGCCAGCTGCTGGGGCTCAACTGTTGGGGGGCTGAAAAGGAACCTTCCCTGGGTGTTTCCTGGGTACCAGGATCTGGGCTAAACTCAGCATGTGTTTCCTAACTTCACCCCTAGAACTACTGGTTATTGGTACTATATATAAACACACACTATTACTGCATCAACCCTTAGATAGACATGAGTGAGTCCCTGGGTCTCTTGTCACTGGCTAGTGACTCTTGCTCAATAGCAAAATGGTTCTCTAATGAGCCATGGTGCCCAAAGGATACATGGTACCAGCAGAAAGAGAAGAATGGGCCCTGGGCTCTCCAGCCCTACCATCCATTTTAACAAAGTCATCTTCATACTCATTTGTTTTCTAAACTGAGTTTTCTTATATTTCATTTAAAAGAGACAGTGTTCTTTTGCAATTGGGGAATTATTGGTGGGGAGGCCAAGGCTTTGCCAAAATATTAATAACCCAAGAAGTTACTGGCCCATTTTTTTTATTTCCCATAGGACAAGATAACAAGAACCCCCTATAATATATTCAAGAAAATTTCAAATCACATTACCTATCATTGAGATGTGTCAACATTCCTCATGGCCCACAGTCACCTTACCATAGCTTCCTACACTAGAGGACTATGATATAAGAATATTAGGGGTCAGAGTGCCTACAGACTATACTAGACAGTCTATACTATATATAAACACACACTCTATAATATGCATAGTATAGAGTGTACGTACTATACAATCTATAGTATAGCCTATAGTATAGAGGTTTAAGCTCCAGTAGGGCCACCAATTATTAACAGCTGCTCAGAAGAAATTGAGCATCAATAGCTCCAGTCATTTTCTATTTAAAAAGTAATCTTTAAAAGATGTGTAAGCTGGGATGTAGCCCTGAACAAGAATGCCTGTCTACCACAGGTGGGGTCGTTTCCAATCCCCCATACCACAAAACAAATTGATCTTAGGACTTCCTTTAAAAAAAAAAAAAACTTAAGCATTTAATTCTCAGTCTTTTAAGAAACTGGAAGAACTTTCAGATAGCGAACAGAAGTAAGGATGGCTCATCACATTTACTGCAACAAAGCATGGGTCAGAAGAATTTCTATGTACTTCTCCAAATCAGCTCATAGTTTTTCCCAATAGGAACGAGATAGTAAGGAAAGACACAATGCCAAAAAGAGCCCAAAGAAATTGAACATGTTTTTATAAATCAATTCTTCCCTATGAAATTAGGTCTTGAAAGACTTGTCGGTGGTCAACTTATACAAGCAAAATAAGTACCTCATTCTAAGAGACTGCTATGAACAACAAGATTTGAATGCCAGTGACCTTTGCAACACTTATTTGTTTATTTGTCTATTTCATTTTCTGTTGTGGTTCTGACTTCAGACCTAGGAGCTCATTCACACCAGATAAGCAGTAAACCATAGGTAGTATTCATTCAGCACTTGAGAAGAACTCATGATCCAAGTCAAGGGAGTTTGCATGTGCAAGGTGAGAGAGACAGCACAGAGCATGCTCACATGGACTCGGGGCAGGGTTAGCCAGGAGAGGAGACACGGAACAGGGGTGGACAGATGGTAATGAGCAGGAGTGGACAGGGTCAGGAGATGGCAGGACACTTCCCTGACAAAGGGCCTCCCAGAGCTAAGGTACAAAAGGAGGCAGACATCAATAGCCAGGAAAAGGATCAGCTCACACCCAGCAGAGGTGACCTGTGGAGGTGCAGGGAACAGAGCAGGATACTGCACTCCACAGCACACTGGATGCTGCCAACACACGGCCAGGAGCAGCAGGGTCCCTAGTCTGCAGGACAGATAATGGCTAGAAAGTGATGGATCTGACAGACTGGCCCGGGACATCTGGATGGCAGCATACAAGGATGCTACTGGTTGTTCAATGGACGTTCAATAGTGTGTCTTCTACCTAGTGGGATTATTCATTCTACTAAATAAGAACTGGACATTCCTCCTAGGCAGTCCACCCAAGTCAATTTGAGACATTCAGTATACATGTCTTCGTGACTCCCTCAATCTGTGTTTGAAGACAATTCAATGATTAACATTCAACTGTAGAAAGTCTCCTCACGGTCTGCTCTCATAGGAAAGTACTGTGGGCTACTTGCTGGCCTGGAAATAACACAATATCTACACACCACCCAACAAAAGGGTCATTGTTTTAGAGTAGCTTCTCCCTGTACCTGGTCAAAGGGCCTCTTCACTTTTTAAACAGGAGTCCAGGCAATGGCCATTTCTGACAGTAGCCCTGTGCTTTCTTAAATTTCCTGAAACCCTGCCTATTGTTTTTTTTCTAATTATTTTATTAGATATTTTCTTCATTTACATTTCAAATGCTATCCTGAATGTCCCCCATATCCTCCCCCCACCCCTGTTCCCATGCCCACTCACTCCCACTTCTTGGCCCTGGCGTTCCCCTGTATGGGGCATATAAAGTTTGCAAGACCAAGGGGCCTCTCTTCCCAACGATGGCTGACTAGGCCATCTTCTGCTATATATGCAGCTAGAGACACGAGTTCTGGGGGTACTGATTAGTTCATATTGCTGTTCCACCTATAGAGTTGCAGCCCCCTTCAGTTCCTTGGGTGATTTCTCTAGCTCCTCCATTGGGGTCTCTGTGTCCTATCCTATAGATGACTGTGGGCATCCACATCTATATTTGCCAGGTATTGGCATAGCGTCACTGAGATAGCTATATCAGTGTTCTTTCAGCAAGTTCTTTCTGGCATATGCAATAGTGTCTGCGTTTGGTGGCTGATTATGGGATGGACCCCCGGGTGGGGCAGTCTCTGGGTTGTCCATCCTTTCATCTTAGCTCCACACTTTATCTCTGCAACTTCTTTCATGGATATTTTATTCCCTGTTTTGGGGAGGGATGAAGTATCCATGTGTTGGTCTTCCTTCTTCTTGATTTTCTTGTGTTTTGGAGATTGTATCTTGGGTATTTTAGGTTTCTGGGCTAATATCCACTTATCAGTGAGTGCATATCAAGTGAGTTCTTTTGTGATTGGGTTACCTCACTCAGGATGATATCCTCCAGATACATCCATTTGCCTAAGAATTTCATAAATTCATTGTTTTTGATAGCTGAGTAGTACTCCTTTGTGTAAATGTACCACATTTTCTGTATTCATTCCTCTGTTGAGGGACATCTGGGTTCTTTCCAGCTTCTGGCTATTATAAATAGGGCAGCTATGAACATAGGGGAGCATGTGTCCTTATTACCAGTTGGAAGATCTTCTGGGTATATGCGCAGAAGAGGTGTTGCTGGATCCTCTGGTAGTACTATGTCCAGTTTTCTGAGGAACCGCCAGACTGATTTCCAGAGTGGTTGTACAAGCTTGCAATCCCACCAACAATGGAGGAGTGTTCCTCTTTCTTCACATCCTCGCCAGCATCTACTGTCCCCTGAATTTTTATCTTAGCCATTCTGACTGGTGTGAGGTGAAATCTCAGGGTTGTTTTGATTTGCATTTCCCTGATGATTAAGGATGTTGAATATTTTTTCAAGTGCTTCTCAGCCCTTTGATATTCCTCAGTTGAGAATTCTTTGTTTAGCTCCGTACCCCATTTTTTAATGGGGACTCTGCCTATTGTTAAATAGTGTACAGTTTTAAAGACTTATTTTTATTATTTACATTGTGTGTGCATATGCGTGTTTAAATATGCACACATGAGCGCAGATAACTGGGGAAGCCAGAAAAGGGCACTGGGCCCCAGGAAGCTGGAGTTACAGGTTTTTGTGAGCCATCCAGAATGAGTGTTGAGATCCAAACTCTAGTCCTTTTCAAGAGTACTAGACTGAGCCATCTCTCCTGACTCCAGATCCAACTGTTAAAATGTGGATAATTTATATTAGTAAAGAACTATCTCATCACCAAAATAAGGAAAGACTAAGGAGACTGTCTGGTGCTGAGCCAAATACCGGATAACTACCAAAAGGAAGAAGTCACAATGTGTGTCTACGCACCCCGGGACCTGCCTAAATTAAGAGCTCAGGTCTGCTTTTCCTTATTACAGGCAAAAGAAAGGTGTAACAGAAACATTATCCCCCGACAAAAGGTTCTCCTTGATTTACCAACTCTGAAAGACAACTGAGAAAGCCTTCCTGTCTATGTAAGTCCCCACTACAGAACTGTGATTGCAAATCACACATAGGACTAGGGTGGGCTGGGGGGAGGGGCAGATGGGCACAGTGTGCTCTCATTTCCCGAGCAAGGAAAACTCAAATCACGTTCCTATTTAAATCTTCTTCACTCATTCATTAAAGTATTGAGCCATGACTTATAATGCTATAGAAAGAAATATCTCCCCTAGTGTTTTTCCCAAATGTAAGCTCTATGATTTCTGCATTTTGAAACTTAAAATATTACATATTATTTTTCGATTTTAAATTCATATACATTCAATAAATGGTGCTTTCTTCCATCTGGGTTGATCTCATCATAAAAGGCATTTTAAGTTTCATATGCAAATGCACTTATGTGCCTTTTATCTGCATTGTCAAGTCAATATTCTCTATAACAACCCAGCACCAGGTTTTCACACTGGAGGACAGCATCCAATTAAGAAGCAAATAACCCGAATATGAGACAGTGTGACTAAATAGATTTCCACTGAGCTACTTCTTAATCAATATTTCCTCAGAACTGGAATAATTAAACAATTACTTGTAATAAACATTATATTGTATTTAAAAAAATACCAGGGTAACTACAAATACGAAATATAGGCCAGCAATTTTATGCTCAATTATTTAGTGATGTCCTATAGCAATGTTAAAATTTTATTTATAAATTAACAACAATCAAGCAAACCGTAATGCTTAGTCAGTAATATCTCTAACCCCACAGACCGTGAAGCCAATGCCAATAAGCAAGCCAATGAGAATTACACCCCTGTTCTACTACTTTCGTTTTTAGGATTTTTTTTCCTATGTTGTATGTTTGTGTGTGGTACAGAGCATAGGCACATGAGTGTAGGTGCCTATGGAGGCCAGAGGCAGCCAATCCCCTGGTGTTGGAATTACGGGTGGTTGTGAGCCACCCAATGTGGGCATGGAGGGGGAAGGGGGCAAACTTGGATCTTCGGCAAGAGAAGCCTAAGCTCTTGTCAGCTGTGTCATCTTTCAAGCCGCCATTCCGCCAACTCACCATCCATCAGATTATCCACACCGTTACGTTTCACTCGATCATTCCGCTCAGCCTTACAACCTCACACACAACCTCAGATTTATGACTTGCCCACACCGAGTTTTATGCACAACAGTCTAATTTTAATTGTTTCTTAGCAAATTATAAATTTCAAGAGTTTCTTATCCTATACCCCCGGGGAAGGTCACTCCCTCTCCTAACAGTGAAGCTACTCTGTTTTAGCAGACTCAGCACCATGCTTTGTCCCTTTAATCCTATATTGAGTTTTTCAGGAGGAATTCCAGCTTTCCATCTGTTTATATGCTAAGTTCCCTTCCCTCCCATTTAGTGTAGCAGTCAAGAACGCCTTATAGCGAATGAGTGCTCTTCCACCGCCCATTCATTCATATACTGGAGAGATGAAACAGCTCTAGTCCCAAGGCTGGTCCACAGATTCCAACAAGCAGCAGCAGGTGAGGTTGCTGCCCTCCTGGAGAGTCTATTCTGGAGGGAGTCAGGGTGAGGGTAGGGTAGTGTTAATCCTACAAAGGCCACCTACAGCAAGAGGGCAGGTAACAGGAAGGATCTGGAGTAACCACACAGAGTGGCTTTTGCCTCTAGCACATACCCTGCCATCCTGTAGGGTTGTATTCAGGAATCCAGCAGCGCTGTAAAATGGTACCCCATTACTGCTGAGGTCTGGAAAACTCAACTACACATGATACCAGCTACCAAGAAGAGACGTGGAAATAAACTGACCATGTCACTGTTGAAGAATAGTGACCCCTTAACACCGACAAATCAAGTGAGCTGCCGCGTACAGCTCTGCCCAACAGCTAATTGTGTTTATTAGTTCTGAGCATATGCCTGCTTTTATAGATAACGCTGGCTCTGACCTTAAAGGCAGCGCCTCACCCATGTGATGAGGGTCAGAGGTATTTACAGGCCGAGCAGAGAGAATATTTTAAGCTCTGGATGGTTCGAGGCTCTCTACTGCACTATGAAGGATGAGCATCTGGGCCTGGTCTGGCGTGTCTGGCAGCCAGTCCAGCACAGAGTAGGAGCTACATGAAAGGTATCGTCAGTACTGGATGGCTTTAAGCCCTCAGACTGCAAGTGCTGATATTCCACGGAGGAGACACTGGGTATCAAAAACAAAAACAAAACCACCATCAGAAAACACCATATCCTAAGCAGTATGAATCAGGTTATTAATAGTCTTGTAGCGCTTAGTAGGTGCTCTGTAAGATTTTGCTAGCAGTTAATGGACTTCAACTTCATAATTCGGATTTGTTGTATTGTTGACACACTGTCCACTAAAAGTGAGGAGTTTGCTCCTTTTTCATTGTTAACTAACAATGAAAATGGATTTTGACAGCAACTCAACTTAAAATAGACTGTCATAGCAATCATTCAATCAGTATGAGAACTCGCCAGTCCCCAATGGCTGAGCGGTAACCATCCTCCGGAATTCAGCTGCACAGCCTCTGTTGACAATGGCAATGAACATGTTCATAATAATAATAAGGGCTTGTTTTAATAGAACGTTCCACACATTAAACACATTAATGACCCATGAAATAACTGTTTTATCTGTAACACATTAAGCGACATTACTAAAAACAATGTATTAATTGGTAGTGGGCTATTTCTTTGAATGTAAGGGTTTTTTTCTGTTTCTTCTTGTTTTTTTTTTTTTTTTTTTTTTTTTTTTAAAGGTAGCGAGAAAATCATTCCATAACTTAATCAAAATTAGAAATTAGAACCATGCCAATTGTGTGAAAAAGAAACGTGTAAAATACACTTGGTAATTTTAGACATGTCATTTTGATAAACTCCCACTTATCTGATCACAAATGATATCTACCAGCATTGCGTGTTAAGCATGTTATTAGCATGTAAAAGGCTCCTACTCTGCTGCCCGAGTCCCTCCATAGCCTTTGCTCTCTCACCTGAGCAGATCCAGACACTTCACACTCAAATGCGCTCCCGCCGCCTCCTCCCTTTTCAATTTTCAACCACTCCCTTTGATGTGCTACAAGCATCCACCCGACATTTTCTACACACACAGGTTATCACAATTAAATCCAATGCAACATCAAACAGAGCATGCAGGCCCTCTACACGGGAACATAATGTTGGCCGAAAACGTGTGTGAATTATCAGTGTGTTTTATAAATTCTCTTTTTTTTTGGGCGGGGGGGGCATACAAAATATCAAACTAGAGACAATTATTTCACTGTCTGTTTCTTTGATATCAAAGAGAATTTTGAAACTCATCAAAGCTAACCTCCTGTTATGTACAACAGGCTGAGCTGGGAAGAATGTTAACAAGTTCAATTTTCATTCAATCAGCAGCACTGCTCTGTGAAATGTTTCATTGCAGGAAAGAAATAAAAATAATCTATATGGTAATTATGAGAATGAATCCCCCAGTAACTTTCAGCTACATGAAAGGTCAGTTCTATTCAAGATATTTTATCAGTCCCCTGCACATACTCCTGTCCTGTCATTTTAAATCTGAACAGCATTTTATTTTCCCATTTACAGCTACCTGCAGAATTAAGTACTTAAGCCAAATAAGAAAGAAAAAAAAAAAAAGAAAGAAAGAAAAAAAGAGAAAGAAATGTTGAATGCTGGCAAAGGCTATAATAGCATAGAGATAAATCGTTCATCTGCTTTCTCTCAAGCCTCTGGGGCTGCAGATTTTTCTTCTCCTGGTGCACTGTGGGTATTCAAAACTTGTTCAACATGATTTCATTTCATTTCAGGCACTGCCTGAGAAAACTAAATTACAGAATCAATCATACAGAAGGTCAGAGTGAGACTTCATTACAAGTATTGCATGCTTGCATGAATATCTTTCATTTATGACTGACCCAATATGTCACAATAGCTGTCTAGTAAAAATAATCCACTTTCTGAAATTGATGTACTACTGATGTCGGTGCTACTCAGCAGGCTGGGCAGATTATAGAGAGGTGTTAAAAAAAAAAAAAGAAAAAAGAAAAAAGAAACCTTTGGAGCTCACATTGTCAGTTTTCAGAATTGCAATCTTTTGTACATTAAAATAATTT
This sequence comes from Mus pahari, assembly GCF_900095145.1. Taxonomy (NCBI): domain Eukaryota; kingdom Metazoa; phylum Chordata; class Mammalia; order Rodentia; family Muridae; genus Mus; species Mus pahari. The sequence goes on from NC_034609.1 coordinate 14,581,836, forward strand.
CCAGATGATCAGCTAAACTGACAATAATGTTTAGAGGTAACAAATTTTTAAGTAAAAATCTACTGTTGATTTCAACCTGCCAACCACATCTTGTTTTAAAACCTCCCCGCCCACCCCAAGCAAATCAAGGTTGCTCTTTGAAGCCACAAATGCACACAGAGCTTTTTTTTTTTTTTTTTTTTCCAGCAACTCTCTTTTGAATACCAGAGGGGTATTTGCATTTTCTGAAATGTGAATGCTAATCATTGGACTCTTTTTAATCTCTCCCCTTTTGCTTCTGCATTCTGGTTTTTAAATATAAATTTAAGGAAGGTAAACATGCTCTGCTTGTTGTACGTCATGATGCAGCTAATGAGTCCTCTGTCAAACTGTCAAGTCTTGCTAAAGCAACACCGACGGACGGAGCTCTAAGGAAAAACTGGTCCGATATGACATAAACAAACGGGCTTTTCTTCTTATATGATAGGCTTAATTCACCACAGCAATCCCTCACAGCCAGCCATATTCATTTGGGTAATAAACCTTGTTACTTGTATAAGGTATGAAATAGTCCACGTGCCCTAGGATGCTGCGTGCATGATGTACACGTATTATTTATTATTTCTGTGCTGACCTTCCTACAGGAAATCTCAGGGGAGGCGCCTGCTGAGTATTATGATGTAGCCAGCACCTCGGTACCCAGAGGGAGACAGAGAGGAACCTTGACATAACCCATTTTTAACCATGCCTCTGGCGATTCTGAATTCAAGTTTACAGGTGAACATGTCAGGAGTCCACAGAACAAAGCCAACGACACATTGTATTCATCATAATTCTGTCCTGGTACGTTTTATTTTTCTCAACATTTGTGATTTAAAGCCCCATGACATTTTTCAAGGTGAAATTCGACTAGAATTTCCAACAAGATTAGTTTGCTTCAAGCCAAAATAAATAGCATTCGGGTTGAACAGAACTTCAAACCAGTAGCCATAACCATGACGCGATCCCCGTAAACACAGAGCCTGCACTTAAAGTACTTATACTTAAAAAAAAAAAAAATCAATGGAATAATTGAACTGCTTTACTGATTAGCCATACATTACAAAAGAAGCATTAAAAATTGAGTCTTCGCTTCCAACGCCAGCCCGGGAAAGCATTGTCTTTAAGTGTATGTGAATATCATAATTATTTTATGATTCCATCTTTAGTTCTTTCCAATATAGTAAATTCAATTGACCATGAAATGAAATTTCATAGTCAAAATGCCTCCTTTACACTTTTTTATAGCAGCAATAACAGTTTTATAGCTTTGAGGCAAGGTAATTCATCAGATGTTTAATTTAAAGGCATATTCTTATATTACTAATAAATATTTACCAATTTAATAAAGTACACATTTTAGCATATATTATATGGTCTTTTAAGTATTTCTGCAACTTGAATGAGCCTGGCTGAGCATCTATAAATATGGCCAGCCCTAGTAAACTCCCTTGCTGACTAAATACCCTTTTTATCTTTATTATTTTCCAAGTATATTACAAGCTAGACTGTAGAGGAAGACAGAACCCCCCTTTCCAGTGTCAAAGGAAGAAAACTGTCTGAAAGTCCACAGGAAACAATTATTTGTGATGTCAGGGAACATTTATGAATACTTAATGACTACTTCCTGCCTGCTCACTGCATTCTTCTCTGACCAAAAAAAAAAAAAAAAAAAAAAAANTGAATACTTAATGACTACTTCCTGCCTGCTCACTGGAACCCTGTCTCATAAAAAAAAAAAAAAAAAAGTAAAAATGAAAACCCTCATGTTCAGCTCAAACACAACACAAAAGATCACAGGCAAAGAAAATTATGTTGCCGCAATCCTATTTGGGGAAGTAATCTTATATTTCAGAAAGCACACTGAATCTTTGCACTATTAATCCACTACATATTTTGTAACCATGCGTTGTTATCTCGGGAATTAAAAATAAAACCAATAAACATCACTGGCATGGTCCTAACGCTTTGAGAAATATGTAAACAAGCAATAGGATTTATTTTTGTTATACCAACACATCTGTCTCATTTTATCAGGGTTTAAAAAGAGAAAGAGCCCTATAAACTATTAATTTCGTTTTAAGATGCCTGGTTAGTGCTTCACCTCCACAGACACAAATACATTATATACTGTGCTAGGAAAGAAAAAAAAAAAAGACACAATCCCAGCAGAAGAGTTTAAAATACTTAAACAGATTTACTCTGCTGATTGCTGACTATAATTGCACACTAAGAAAAATAGAAATAAAATTATCGCATTAGTAATCTTTGCTCTCTAGAGTGCCTTATATGAGGTTTGTGACAATAAATAACACAATTAGGTATATTTCACACAATAACACAGGCCATTTTTTTCTCCTGCTGGTTATAATCAGATCCACCCCTATTCTTCTGTATCACAGTTTGATATTTGATTGGAGATGAGAACAAACCATGTACCATGCACATTACGCTCTAATTCAATGAGTTCAAAAGACCCAGGCACCTAAGACGGGCTTCCATGTTCACAGGCTTGCCTGGGTAAGTTCTCACTTCAAGCACACCTCCACATTAAAACAAAGGCCAGGGAAGACCTGCTGCCTTCAAAGTAGTAAGCAAGCTGCCTTCCTAGAGTTCATTTCATATTGGAAGACTCTTGTTGGTCATCCTCTGTGGCTGTCAATCACCCAGTACCTGATATCAGTCTAGTATTACCTATGGTTAGAGGGCAATCAGTATTAACTAAGTGGCCACCAGCCCATCAGACAGGGATATTTCTGAACAGAGCTTCACAGATCCTTACCATGAAGACAAATGACAAAGCATAGTCACAGATAATAAATGGAACGCTTACCATATGCAGCCCATTGCTATGAAGCACACCATCTTGCTCCACCAGATTTCTTGAGATTGTGATGGAAGGGAGATCCAGGCTTTGAGGGGGAAACTGGGGTGCGAACTCAGTTCCTTGGGAAGGCAGCGGATCACTGAGAGTCTGAAAGGGTAGCAGTACATCAGGCACGCCCAGGGTGGGGTCTGACTCTGGAGGAGGCGTGATGGGTGGAATTTCAAACTCTTCGTCCCCAAGGCTTGGCGTGTGGAATGTCTGCTGAAAGGGAACAAAATACAGACCCCCTCACAGTCAGTTCCTGGATTTTATCCCTCCTTAGAGGAAACAAGAAAGACTTCGTATCTAGGCCAAATATTTATTTCTCAACATGAAAACATCTTAAACACAGATTTCCATATATAAAGTTTTGCTGATCATTCTGATTAAAGATTTGTCTCATTATCATATGGTTTTAATGGAGTATCAGTATTAACAGTGTTTTAATGAGTACTTAATTAGCAACATCTGTCTTTGTTGTTAGTTGGAGCATCGGCAACATTAAATTTGGCTATATAACAAATTGCCACTTTATTGATATGTTAGTGAAACAGCTCAAATCGTGTATGCGATCCACATGCTTCATAAAATGCTGACAATTTTGGGGCAAGCATACACACACACACAGACACACAGACATACAGACACACACACACCATTAACCCATAAGTGAACATTACAGGTGTTTACTTTCTGCCAAAACCTATAAAACAAGTAATATTAAATTTGTGGTTTGGTTTTTAAATGTTTCTTTATTGGCATATTCCCAAGTGTAATAAATGCTCCTATGGAAATTGTTACTGTGTCATGCAACATTTTCTGTAAGGCTTATTGTGGCTCATATTAAAAGACTTTTATTGAAACTATAAGGAAGATTGGTTGTTGTTTTTTTTTTAAGTGAACATTTCCATATGTATTTATCATTATCAGAACATCATCTAGCAGGCTTCCAAATACTACCCAGAGAGCACAAAGTCATAGTGAAATAACTATTCCAAGAACATGGATGCCACCTCGTCACCTCACTAAACAAATGTTACATCTTAAAACTTAAGTAAATCTTAGAGCACTGTTATCCGTGAATGCTTCTGGTGTTCTTCAGGCTGGGTTTAAAGTAGGGTCTTTGAAGACTATCAAGGCTGCCTTCCATTTCAATTACGTTAAACATCTTTCTCTTACCATGTGGACTATGTGGCGAAAGAAGAGACACCAAGATCCAAGGTGATGAAGAAGAAGATGGTGATCATTTTATATACATATGTACACCTACACTTTGGTAAGGCACAGGATTTGGGGGCCACCCAGATTTATTTTGTATTCCTAGCTAAGAGGGTCACAGATGTAGTTCATTTATTATTAATAGTATTTGAAAGAGTGAACTGGCACAGGGTAATTGGAGTCTGCTATTATTGATAAAGAGACCTAATTAAGAATTGAAAATCATCATTTTCTCAATTATGATGCTATATAATAACCACCTGAAAGGGAAGAGAAACAAACTCTGTGGGGGTTGGGGGTGGTAGTTTCAACAAAAAGCATCCCTTGCACGCAGAACCTGACAACTGTTACGTACAACTCTCAAGAAAGAGCGAGCTCATGAACTTGGGGAATCTTTGGCAGGGCAAGTGGCCACCTTGAGCACCTTGGTAGACTCAAGAAATATTTTTTAAAAAAATGAAAACCTAATAAAGCATTTGAGAGCCAGAGTGAGGCATTTGATTTTCTGACGTGGGCGTACTTGCAATGATATCCTCCGCCAATGTCGATCTCTTTTCTGTGGTACCCTGCGTTCCTAGCAACAAAGGGATGAATTGGCCACAAACGCGGGTTGGCTAATGAACGTAACCCTATGGCTGCGTTCACTGTTATTTTGGCACTAATGTGGTCTAGTAACAGATGCAACTGCAATTTGTGACTCATTTGCTACCCCATTACTGCTTAATGAAATCTAACATATCACATTAACAATACGGATAAACACTCATTCTTGATATGTGGCATTTGGCTGTTTTCATTACCACTGTAATTAACACTTGAAATATTATTTCAATAAATATTTAAAGTACTTTAAAAATGGTCAGAGCAATCATGACGCAGAGAGAAAACATAAAGCTAATGTGTGAACTTCAGACTTAAGAGTATCCTGGTCCCTGTAGCGTTATCTGCAGGACACTGTCCATGTGAAGGGTTCAGGCACAATTTAGGCTCTACAGCATGCCAACCTAAAGTCTTCCTGAATTAGTTTGCACTCATTAAAAAGTTAAAAAAAAAAAAAAAAAGATAAATTTACTTTTAATGCCGTGATTGGGAAATTAGATGAGAGCCATAATGTGGCACATTAGCATTTACTCTGGCTTTATTTTTGATCTTGGGAAGACGCACAGTGACGCCATTACATGAGATTCTAAACTCCAGTATAAAGCACACCTCAGGCCAGGCAGTCAAAATTAAAGAGGTTTTCAATTTTTTATTTTTGTTAAGGAATATAAAGAGGCATGTTATATATAATATGTCCCTGTGGCATAATTTTTTAAAAGACACATTAATTTTAACTTAGAAGCAATATATGTCTACACTGACCTAATAAAACAACACAATGAAATAACATTGTAATATGTAACCAAGGAGATGCTAAAATCTTAACTACTTTTATGGAGAGGTAAAATATCACATGTGAGGCCTTCCACGGGGAAAAGAGAGCGGTAAAGTATCAAATATAACATTAAGTACCTCTGATCCAAAACATTGTTCTCTGAGAGGGTAAAAACATCACAAATTCTATCAACAATGAAGGGCATGGACGTTGGATCAAATTAATCATTTGGAGTTTATGTGATCAATTTTTACAGATATTGACTTTTCAGTGTTTACCTTGAACATGTTAAAGTAGTGGGTGCATGGTTAAATACCATCTGTAGTGAAATGTTCAAAACATTTGTTCCTTTTGATAAGAATGCAAATCTGGAGAGTACTGTTGTATCAACATATAACAGCCAACGTCTGACACGGTGAATTATCACAGCTGGAATTAAATTGTTTCTGAACAGCTGCTGCCAGCACAGCTTTCATCAATGTTTGATTCAAATGTAGAGGAAAAAAAAAATCCCCCCCCGAATGAAACATCATGTTGTCCTTACAGATGGGGTTTGCACTCATTATCCCAAACACCCAGCAGCCAGTGCCAAACAGTATTCCTGCGTCTAAGCTGTCTTCCGGTTGGAGGCATGATGCTCACTGGAAAATGATTAATCTACAAAGACCCTTACTTCTCGAGTCTGCACTTACGCTAATAATTTTGAGACATTAATTTCTTTCATATCACTTGCTCGCCTGTACCAAGATCATTTGCAAAGCCATTATTATTTTCAATCTCTGGGGTCAAGCTAGTTCACTCTCCTATATCGGAATGTATCTGGAAAAATGAAGACTTCTTATTGCCCGAGCCACAGAGGAACTGCTCCATTTGGACTGATTTCATAATTCTGTTTGTTCTTGTTTGAAAATGTTAAATCTCACACAATCTATCCTTTCAGGACAACGTTTGATTGAGCTAATCAAGTATCTTGAGGTTTTTTTTTTTTTTTTTTTTTAAATCCGGAAGGCATGCCAATGAGACCAGCCCAAGGTAGGAAGTCAAATGTAAGAAATACTGTAGAAACAGCAAGAAGACAATGCTTATTCCATGTATGCTTGCAAACTATCACAAAGCAGAAGTTAATATGGCACTGGACGCAGAGCCCATAACCCAGAATTCCTCGCTACAATCATATCATGTACCAAGTCTATTCATTGAGTCAGACACTCAATAATTTCTTATTGGATCTCTACTATCGTGGGCATTGTGCTAGGGGGTGGGGTTCTAACAACAAAGCACTCACTGTAGGCCATTCTAGAAACCATAGCACTGTTGGTCATAGTTCCCTAAGCTGTGATGTTCAAGGAGGTTAACCTTAGAGATCTAGGAAGCAAAACGCTTTCTATTAAGGTTTCCAAAACACTCAGCTATCTGCTTAGACATCCAGCAGAGAGAGAGAGAGAGAGAGAGAGAGAGAGAGAGAGAGAGAGAGCGCTAACTTTCTATTACACATTTATAATTGCTTGCGTATGGACTTTTTTTTTTCCATCACGAGATTCACTTCTAAGCTTTGAAATGTTAACAACAGCCTGTGGACAGTGATAAAGCCTTGTCAGGTTACTTTCTTTTCCAATAGGCTTTTCCCATTTTCCTCCAAAGTTGTTACCTTGTGCCACAGGAGAGAAAGAGAGAGAAATTCAATATCTTGCTTTTCCCTTCAAGCCTATTACATTATCTATACAACACACACACACACACACACACAAAAACCACGAACAGACGCGAGAAGACAGACACCCACCTCACTGGCAGCGAAGAAGGCGTTGTTTGCCTCCGCCATGTTCATGTAGTTATTATTTCCAAACTGGAAGAAAAAAAACATTGATTTATGTTAATGGAAGGCAGAGTAAAACCTGGAGTCCTTTAGTTAATGTTCAAGAGCAACTGGGAAAGAAAGCAAGCATGATGGGGTGTAGGGCTAACCTGGGAACATGAAACTGTAACACTGGCCAGCCCCTTCTGCAGCGACAGCATGGAGTTACACTGTCAATAATTCTAGAAGGTAGTTCCGTTTCTCCCCAGGACTGGTAGTGAAAGGAGACAGTCACAACCATTTGGCTGTCTGGTCACTAGTGTGATGTTTATTCACCTGGCCTTTGTCAGAGGCTGGAAGAAAAGGAGTTCCCAAGAAAACTCTCTGGAAATGTTGTAAAGCAGGCTGGGATTTCATAGTCTACTTCTCAAGAACAGATGTCACAAGTGTGGGTTAAAAATGTGAATTAAAGAGAAGACAATTCAATTTCCAAGGCTCAAATTCTATTTTCTGGTGAATGGGGTGTGGCATGAATATAAATAAATAAGACTAAAGAATATTTCTAAAATCTCCAAGCAGAGCTTACCGCCATATCTGCTCCATCAGAGCTGCTGAAAGCTGTGCTATTTAATCTCTCCATGTACCATTAAGTGCAAAGAGGGTTAGAAAATAAGCAAGATCCCATGAACACAGCGATTTTTATTTCATTCCCTAACACAATGGCCCATTCATATCATCACAAATAAGACTGTATCAGCATTTCAGATGTAAGCTCTTTACTTCTAGGGACCTGTTATCAAAATGTAAAACTTGGATTTGGGCAGAAATGTATTTTCAGGTTCAAATGGTCTGGGTCGGCACATTTCGTTGCTTTCAGCATTCTGCTATCAGACTGGCAATGTGGGAAGGCTCTGTGGGCATAATTATCTGGGGCTGTGTTATTTTCATGATGGTTAAATGGTAAGAGAATGTCCTTGTGTAGAGCATTTCTATTCATTTCCTCTAGCGCATCAAAAGAAGCACAGGTGTGGTCTCCAAAGGGTGAAATGTATATAGGTATTTTCTAATGTATATTAAAGCTAGCAATTACATTAAAGTAAAAGGTGTAATTTTCCCAAGAGATAAATCAATGACTGGTTGGATGGGTGAACAGATGGACAGTATTAGAAATAGGTACACAGATACTCAGATACAAATATAGACAGATACAGCCAATAAGGAGAAAGGAAATACACAGCTATGCAATCCCAAAATAATCCTCCTCTCAATATCACTGATTTCTGGGGACAGGGTGTCTTGGTCCAACTCTCACCCTGTAGGAAGCAGGATTGTCATGCTCCATTTTATTATGCCAGGGATCCAAGGAAAAGACTCCAATGGCTCCAGAGTGCCATTAAGGTCTACAGAGGCAACATCAACCACCACATGGCACCACACACACACACACACACACACACACACACACACACACACACACACACACACACACACACACACACACACACACACACACACACACACACACATACACACAATCAGACACGCTCTCCCCCATCACTCCTATTCATTTGGGTGAATATCTCCCTAAGAGTTCCTGGAAGGTGTACTCACTAGCCCTTAAAGACCTTTATCTGGCTTGTCTGAAGGCACGAAGTTTCAAAAACATATGCACAGGGCCACAAGTGCAGACACACACACACATACTCAGACACATTTCTCCATTCTTCTACAGTGTTAAAAGTATGTCAGAACAGAGCTCCATAGGCTTCTGTATTGCTTTTTTTTCCCCATGTAATGTTCAGGCCTATAATCAAATATGACCCATATTTGAATCTATATATTCCATGCTCCAATCCACCCCCACCCCACAGCTGCCTGACAGCCAGTATTACAACTTTAACATTATTTAAATGTTGGCTTTGTTGGGGAATTAGAAATCCATTTAAGGCAAAGAGCTCATTATCAGAGAGTATTTTTTTTTTTTAAGATTAAACTCACTTATTATCTAATAGTACCTAGAACAACAAAGGAAAATAAAATGGCCATTAAACCAAAGGCCTAAACAATTCAAAAAAATAAGCTCAGAGTGAAGTAAGAACTGGGTTAGAAATCCTCTTCAGAACAGTTAGTATGCGAATGTAATTACTGAAGAAACTACAGCTAATCAGCTGTGAATTGTATCCATTAATTAGTATTTGCCCTGGAGAAATGAGAAAAATCAGTAACAACGCTGGCACCGCCACAGTGCTGATGAGCTGCGAGCAGGCCGAGCTGCGTTTAGTCAAGCAGGTGGCTCCAGCGGTCCACGTAATTTGAAAAGCTCTCACCTGGAGGGGGAGCTGGAGCGGACAGAACACTCTGTGCATATCTCTTGCATCTGCGTAAGGCCTTAATTAATGGCTTTTAATTTGGAAGCACTTGGTGATCGGGAGGGAGCAGTTATAAATCATTTCAAGTAGAAGCAAGGGGTTCCCCTTCTACCTGAGGTGGAAGATGCCCTGTTAAAGGCGCCTTCAGGGATTGGCGGCTGGGTAGCAGGAGGTTGTTTTTCTTCTGCACATGAGGATATAGTTATACCATCAACAAAACCAATTCTTCCTCAGAAACCCACATTTCATTGGACGCTGTGTATCCCCTTACCTGCTAAACCCAGCCAATCTCGTAGCCAGAAGGAAAGGCATGCCATTTTGTATTTGGTTACTTTTTCTCCCCCAATGCTCACTTCATTTTCTTTCTTGGACATTTGGATTTTCTTAGTTTGAGACACGGTGCAGCTATGGAGCCCAGGCCCCCCTTAGAACACGTTTCCAAGCCTCCTAACTCAGCCTCTTGAGTGCTCAGCCCCCCAACCCCGCGTGTGCCACCATGTTGATTCCATGTTAAAACGTAGCCTATGAGCCCTGCTTCACTTGTGGGATGCTTACAAAATGAAAGACAGGATTCTGAGAGGGAAAGTTCTCCTCTGGGCTAGACACTGCTAATAGAAGGACCAAAGAACGGTTAACTTTGAGTTGTGCACAGTTCAATTTAGTTTATGGTATAGGAGGTAGCGGCATTGGTGAAAGCATTGTTATTACACACACCCTCCAAGTCCAGGCAGGAGGGACCTGAGCTGAGCTCCCCACTGCCATTCACTGGGAAAACCATGCCTGGCATTTGTTGAAAGGATGACAAGGTAATGCCACTCAAACTTAGGTGACCCAGAATCATCCCTGCTACCCAAGGTCATCTGTCAAATATTTGAATGGTGAGTAATAAATGAGTGCAGTTCACGGAGGTCTTCTGTAAATATGTCTTCATTTCATCTCCCAAAGTGGGACTAAATGCAAGCCATTTTTCTCAACAGACAACAGGAAAGAATTATTATCATAGGCATTTGTTCTGGTCAGCAGACTGAGGGGTCCAGGGGCCATGCTGCCCACCCTGGAGGATTTGAATACGAATAGTTGGCATCCCCCAGCCTCACTCTGCCTCCCTCAGATGCCAGGACCCACATACTCTCTACTTGTTCACTTGGTAATCAGTTCAAATTTTAACCTTTATTGTGAACTCTATTATTCTAAGCTAGAGGGTAACTGGGAAAGGTTTCCTGGATGACCCTCAATGCCCTCTATGAATCTACGGGCTCTGTGATCTCTGAGTTTGTTTCATCTACAAATAACTATATCTCATCTGTTTAAGGCACTGTGCTAGGTCTAGAGACACGGCAAAATTCAGGTTCCTGGGAACTCTTTTTTTTTTTTTTTTTTTTTTTTTTTTTAAATGTATACATTCCCTACATTCCCTACCTTCCAGTCCACACCAATGAAAAAACAAAGAAACATAAAACCCTGTGGATCTTCCTTCTGTTTACCTCACAATAACTAAACTCTTTGGGAAGCCTTATTGGAAGAAACCATTGGCTCCTCCTCCTCCCTCTTCTCTCTCCTCCTCCTCTTTTCCCTCCTCTTCTTCCTTCTTCTTTTCCTGGATCATTCATATAAAAGCTAATCGTAATTTTGCTCTGTAGCAAAAGCTACACTTTTTTTTAAAAAAATCAGCTGACTCCTTTCGAATTTTTCCACTCTCTGTCACTGCTTAGCTCCAGTGTTCTGAGCTGATAAGCTCCAGTGACATTCCTCCAAAGCAAGACCCTACTCAGTCATGTCTTGAGACATTCTCACGCTCAAGACTCAAAGCAAGATATTCTCAACAAATAAGATGCCTGAGGGAAGGCACTCCCATTACTCGCTGCTACTGGGAGAGACTCATGGAAACATCATCCAAGAAAAACGTCTCATTCGCAAAGCCTCAAGGAGCACACACGTGAGGCTTCTAACCCCACTTTCACGAGGAGCATAGTGATAACAGGAATTTATCCACGGTGACATATTCCAGCAGATGTCATTCCTAAAGACACCATTGTAAAGGAGAAGCAAGCCACTCTGCACGTGGAGCCTCGGCGGGCCATAAAAGAACATCTCTACTGTATCAGAGGCAAATCTGCTCTTGCGGCATGGTGAGCAATTATGGCTTCAGCAAACATAATTTAAGAAGGACATCAATTAAAAAGGAGCAGCGTGGGACTTCATAGAAGTGCATCAAAGAACATCATGTCCATGGTCCATGTGACCGTGTGAAGTGCCACAGTAAATTAATGCAGATTGGAAAGTCTGGCTCAGCTAGCAACGGGCTTGGGACAAAGTAGAACAGCAAAGACAAAACCCCATCTGTAAGCGCAAGGCAGTTACTTGGCCTTGGCCAGTCAGTCCACAGCATCATCTCCACTCAAACTATTTTAACACTCATGTGAAGAATTATATAGACTTCTCATAAAGCAGCATTAACAATAGGATCTCAAACAGCTAAACGGTACAAGTGTATAAATGGTACAAATTCTTCTCTTTCCCCATTAAATTTGTTAGCAGACACCATCCAATTTGGTGCCTCGCCCAGGTATCTGTCAAGTTGCTTACATAATGCCATTCTAAACCACGTGTGCCAAGACTGGTGATGTGATAAAGAAGGCAGCAGGTAAAGTCCACTCCCCCTTGATGGCTGTTAAGTAGACCCTTGGCCATGACTGGTGAGTATCAAGCCACAATTTCACTGAACATCAGAAGCCCACAGGGAAACAAGACTGACATGACAAACAGTGGGAGCACCCTACCAAGAAACAAAGGTTGGCGGGAGCACAGTGATCGTCTATGCTGTCACCAAAGCTTAGGGGCCCAACAGGAATCTGGAAGAAAAGCTACAGGGATTGAATCCATCGTGGTTTGACTTGACCACAGTGTAAAAGTGGTGTGCACTGCATAGACACTCCATACCCCTAGGGTTTTAAATTCTGATCCCAAGCCAGTGGTAGGCAATAGGATATATACTCCTGCAGAGCTGGATAGGACAGTAGCAGCAGGCTACTCTTCCTTGTCAGCAGCAGTCTTGTTCCCTGTCAGTCATGTGAGCATAATGAAAGAAAGGTAAATGAAACTCCATGGCATGCTTCAATTCCAGTGCATTTTTGGAAAATATCTATATTTTCTTCTCACTGGGTCTACAAAGTGCCTATGTAGGTACACACATCAATACTCCATTATCACATGTGTTTTGTGGGGCAGATTATCCCCAACTGTCAATAAGGTAGATCCGTAAGCATCCTTGCCCCTGTGACTAAAGTACCTTACAGAATAACTTGAGGGAGGAGTGATTTATTTTGGCTCCTGGTTTCAGACCACAAAGAGAAGACATGGAGGAGCTGATCGGATCAGCTTATCATGGCCCAGAAACACAGCCAAGGGAGATTCAGAAAGTAGCCATGGACAGGGGCCTCCCCCTAGGGTCCTGCTAGACCCCGCCTCCTAAAGGACCCAGGCCCTTCAAGGTAAACAGCCTACAGTGGGAACCAAGCATGTAAAATATGAGCCTATTATAATTATATCAGTTTATATATATTTAAATTATATTTATTAAATATATGATCATATATGAGTGTTATATATAATTATAATACTTCCCATTCAAAGCATAAAAGCATTTGTAATATGCTGGTTAATCTGGAATGTTTGGTAGGCTTGGTGTCTTAATTGCATTTTCAATTTAGGATATTTTCAACATAGGATATTCAAATTGTGATTTATTTTTAAACTATGGTATTTTTAACACACGGATTATCATCCAAGAGGATCTAAATACATGTGTGTGTATATATGAATGTTGTGTGTATACATATACACACATATGATGCTGCTAATTAAGCATATACATGTATATGTACATACATGCAGAGAATCACACATATGCATTATTACACACACACACACACACACACACACACACATACACACACACACACACGTCCCTTTTGACAAGCTAAAATTGCCCAGATGTATTCTCCTGAACACCCAAAAGCATGAGAATTCACACTCAACACTCAAACTTGGATGTTAGCAGACATTTCAACATACATTCAATGCTGAACCCCATTTGCTCCCCCCAAGCCTGCCCTATGCAGTCTTTCCCATCACCTTCAATGGGGACCTGCCTTAGGCCAAGTCATTCTTGAACCTGTGCTTTTTCTCCTTTCTCACATTAAGTTATCCAAAGGATATCCTATTGGCTCATCCTTCTAGTTAATCTCAAGCAGATCACCTATGTCCACGTCCTATGCCACCTTCCCCAGGACCCAGCCCTGCCTAAGCCCATTGCCTTTTGGCTGCAGGAGCCTCCTAGCAGGTTACCACCACTCTACCAAACGTTTACCAGACTATCCATAGCACTGCCACAGAGGCCTTTGTCACCACCTTTCCAGTGGCTTCCCGCTGGCTCAGGGAAGGGGACATATGCTTGCAATGGCCCTTGCTTCCTTCCTGGTGTCGTGGCAACATTCTCATTGCTCAGACTAATACATCCTGATGGTATACTTGCTGTCCCAACAACATCCAAGACCCATGCTTACCTCAGGGCCTTTGCACTGGCTGGTTCTTCCATCTGAATTGTTGTCCTTCCAAATGCCCCATGGCTTATACATCCCCTCCTTCTGCATCTTCCCTGGACGCCATGCATCCAGTGACAATCACATTTCTGTACTGTCCCATCTCCAACACTCTCTGTCCTTTTCTTCCTACTTTACCTTTTCCATTCACACTTTCAATATCACATAGTACCGTCATTATCTTCATCCTGTTACTAGAATATAAATTCAGTGAGGGGAACATTGTTTCTACTTGCTACACAGAAGCCCTGTTGGGACAAAGAGACTGGGAAATGGTAGATGCTCAAAAGCTCTGTTCTGAATGAACTAATGAACTGGAAGTGAAAAGCCAAATCATTCTCCAAGCCCCTTGGACGACAGCATCAGCTCCCGAAATCCAAAGGACAAGAAAAAGGACCTGCTGCCATAAACATCTACAAACATAAAAAAAAGAAGAAAGAGGAAAACAAACATTCCAAGAAGGAGCACTCTAACCTCCAGAGACACCTATGTGGACAAACACTGCTCCTGGAAAGGCACTACAGAAGGACCTGCAGCCCAGGACTGTCGCCATGCTTAGCAACAACCCGGTGCATCTCCAAGCAGCTAGCGGGGAGGATTTAGAGCATTCCCAATGCAAGGCACTGATGCACGCATGTTGGCGCAGAGGTGCGATCAGGGTCATCTCTGACCTGACCATTACAAGGTGTTCCACTGTGCCCCTGTGTACGGACAGTTACCATGGCCCCTATGAAACAAAAGATCCATATGAGAGATGCCAAGGTCTAGAAGGGTAGGGTGGGCTTTTGGGGATGGAACTATTGGTGGCAAAATACAGACTGGTGTGACTAGATGCACTGGCAGGCAGAATGTTGACAGAAGACAATCAACTGGGTGGTGTCAAAGGGGAAAGGCTTCACGTATTCAATGATTTTTTTCCCAATTTGAAATATTTTAGTTTGAAGAAATGTTCTTTAGTCTGAACCAGTGCTATTCCAAATGTATGACCAAGGACCAGAGATTAATTCAATGCTTGTTCAAGCATGTACATTACCTGACCCTACCATGACAGACTGCATCAGATCATAAGGCCATGGGGCTCTAGTTTAACATTCTAGGTTTTTCTTAGAGACGGTGCAACATGTCAATATTTGTCCAGTTTATTTTAGACTAACATCTTGAGTATTTAAAAAAAAAGACACCCCCCCCTTCTCTCCCTCCACACATTTTGGGTTTTGTTTTGAGATGGGATGCCAATATATAGTAGAGACTGGCCCCAATTTGGCTATTCTCCTGCCTTAAAAGATTCCTGAAGTAGATGCAAAGGCATGCCTCCCTGTGCTGGATTTGAATGAGTTTTCTAAGCCTCTAGAATGAGCTAAAGGGAACCATGGGATCCCATATTGTTCTGTGGTTGACAACGATGCAGGTATCTCAGAGGTTTGTTATCGCTTCCTTCACACCTGCAGGGAAAGGGCAGTCTGTGAAGAGGTTACCCACCTAACTCACTCTCACCATCAGGATGGCCAGACACACCCTCAGCTCTATCAAGAAAGAGATGCATGCTTCAGTATCTCAGAGTGTTAGCAAGTGGTGTGGCCACACAAGTAACAACAAAACTTAAACACATGGACGCTCTTCAAACACAGGGGCTTCTGGATTCTCATGATCTGGATGTGTTTGAGTTTGTGAGTCATACGTCCATCTGGACAAGTTACTAGTGATGGAAAAAAAGACACTTGTTTAATATAAAACTTGTATATACACACACACACAAACACGAGTAAAAAGATGAAGGTTTCAGCGTCATGGGAATTTTGAGACCAAGAGGAGTAATCATTAGCCTGGCCAACACACACTCACCAATATTTCCAAAACAGAAAAATGGGAAACTAGTGTCTTTAAGCACACTGCAGTGAAAATGTCAACAGTAACCCAACACTGTGTGAGCAGCCTTCCCATAACCCATCTATGTGCCTCCCACACTGCTGAGTTAGTAGGACTGGAGGCCAGTTAGTAGGACTTATTTGAGGGAATGTCTTACTTCTCATAGAGGATGAGAAAGAGGTGGAACTGTTGCTCTTACAGGGATAAACAGTGTGGCTGAGATGATAGGCAAGAAAAATAAAAGCATCAATGTAAGGACCAAGTCAGGCGACAAACAGTCACCAAAGAGGGGGAAGAGAAAGTCACAAAGACATAGCCACTTCAGAAAACAAGTCCTGAACTTGGGAAGTCGGCAGGGGGTGGCAGGTAGCACAATGCAGGGGTGAGTAAGGTTGGCAAAGCTGTGGACCTCACCATGTGCAGGGCTTGTTTAAAGATCAGAATAGTGATGTGAGCAAGGAGAGAGAAGGCAGGCAGGGGCCATGAAGGCCAACCTTGGTGTTCTTAAATGTATTCAAATGGGAGGTCTCAGAAAGATTCTGCGGGGAGAGGATGCTACCTCTCTGCAAATGCATATATATATACATATATATATATACACACACATATATATATATGATATATATATATATATATCATATATATATAAATATCAACAATCTGAGGCACTCAAAAGTAATCTCAAAGATAGCGCACCCACTGGGGACATGGCTCCACGGGAAGCATCTTTCTCCCGCATTCAAAGGCCTAGATTCCATTCCTAGCACTCCAAAGCAAAGCAAGAGCACAGCGGGAGATCTCCAAGGGTGGCCTGAGGGTCCACGCATGTCACCAGCGGACACAGACACGTGGCAGTGTCAGGGAGAGTGAAAGTGGAGACTTTCCCACGAGACCGTCTGGATCCTGGTTGGGCCCACTGAACTAGCTAAGGGACGAAGTCCAAGATCCTGTCGGGCTCCAGTCAACTGGCTCCGTGTTCCTCCCGTGTACTCCAGTCTTCTTATAACACCGAGATAAGAGGCCACTCTGCCCTGTGAGGCTTCGAGAATTAAAAAGGGCTACTGCATAAAACGCCATCTTCCATAACCACTCTCTTTAACACTTAGCCAGTGGAAAAGCCAAAAGAAGGATCGAGATTGATTCCTGTGGCCCCTGTGATAGCACCGGAGAGTGGGCTACTTAAAAACTCCAGTGGCAAGCTGGGGAGGTGGCTTCTCAGGAAAGGACTTGCCACTTGAGCTCAGGCAGGAGGATCTCAGTTCTTATACCCAGGAATCGTGGAAGAGTGAGGCAGGCGAGGCAAGCCGCCCGATCCCCGGAGCGAGCGACCTGGCCAGGCTAGTGAGAAGAGTTCCAGCTTCAGCAAGAAACACTGCTCCACTCTAACTTGGGGAAGAAATGCAACATCAACTGCAAGTCTCCACATATGCCCTACCCACACATGCACCTAGGTACATACATCACAACACACACACACACACACACACACACACACACACACACACACGCACACACACACCATACAAACAAACAAAAACATGGTTTCCTGTGGTATCCAGATCAAAATGCAAGTCCTTTCCAGAGTAACAAGTTGCTACACACTCAAACTGCCGGGGTGTCCCTTGAACAACTCCTTAGAAGGGTACTCTTGCCACCAGGCTCTCTCTCTCTCTCTCTCTCTNTGTGTGTGTGTGTGTGTGTGTGTGTGTGTCCCCGAGTCCCCTTCCCTGAACCATTGCACCAGTTGCTCCTGGCCCTGAACACTCTTCCCTTTACTTTACGTAAGTCTCTGTCATTTGTTCAATCCTCAGAGAGGTCTCCCCAGATCAAACACTGAAGTCACCTCCACCCTGCACACCCACCTTCCTACCCTTCCCATGGCTCTGCCGTCTCTTTTGTCAGGGTCAAGCCCACTCATCAAGAACTGACTTTCCTGCACTAACATTTGTTACTGTCCCACCCTCTCGTGCCACTGTAGAGTCTGTGTGTTGACAAGGGAATCCTCTGGCTCTGTGACGTTTCTTTTCACCATAGGATGATGTCTGGCCCACCACAGGTGCTTCACGTACAGGTAGAGTAGATGAACAAACTGGCGACCCCGAGAGATCTCAGTTCAAATCCCAATTGTGGAATTTCAAGCTAGGCCTGTTTCCTTTATGATTTTCTCCTTTCTGGAGGAGAAATGACAGACGTCTGTGGAAATGAACTGTGTAAGGGGAAGCAGGTCAATGCCAAGCCACCAACCGAGGATCCCAGGCAGACAGAGCCGTCAAGGGGGATAAACCTGAGGACCAAGGAACAAAATAACCTGGGTAAAAATGAGGTCTTATTGATGTATTTTACATAATATTAGCAGCCCATTATATTAAGAAAAGGCAATAGGCAATGTGCTAAAAATATATTCTGATTTCTGCCTAAAACTCCACTAATGGGAAAACCAGATATAGCTCTCTATGGTGGGAACAACAACACTGGATATATACGTAAGAACTCTCACGAGCAAGCCATAGGGGTTCTGAGAGGAACCACTTGAGTGAAGTCTTGAGTGGCTTGTAGAAACCTTCTGGAGAGAAAGCTACTGAGCAAAGGCCCCATGTCAAGGTAGGTGGGATAGGTCAAGAAATGTGAACACAGCATTCCTGATGGAAGAAGCCCAGGTCCAGGATCCTGCATATATGCACTAGTGTGGAAGGCTTACCCTCAATATGGATATTAGGAGACATTCACATGTCTGTAGGTGGAAAAAGCCTGAACATAGAAAGATCTGCCCACAACAGAAAAGGAAACATGGACTGCTATTTCCAGATGATAGGAACATTGTGCCAGATGTAGCCTCAACATTCGGGAGGTTAAGGCTGGAGGGCTTGCTGGTTCAAACCTAGCCTGGGCTATGTAGCAAGATCCTATCTCAAATGACAAGGACAGAATTCATAATGTTTATCCTGTGCATCTTCCATGTCATTTGGCAAATGAAAAGCCATCATATGGTGACAGCAGAAAACAGAAGAAACATGTATGGTCAGATTTGGGTTTTGTTAGGACCACTAAAATTACAGCAAACACACCATTAGTCCTGAAGGGAAAGGGAGTTACTTGGTCTCATGTTGCTTCAAGAACCAGGACGATTCCCCCACCGGTTTGTTCAAGAGATGTGAAGTTTACACCAAAGCTTCTAATAAAAGCAGAACCCTTGGATTGAGAAAGGGCTATGACCTATGATAAACGTGGCATCACTTTGAGGAAACACAACTTAGCTGCCATCTACCACAGGCACTGATGGAGACTGCGTTGTCACTCAGGATGCTCAGAAAACAAGTCCTATCATGATACTCCCCCCCCACACACACACACACTCCTTCAAGCTCTAAGGCAACCTGTGCTACTCTACACCTTGTTAAAGCAATCTATTGAAGTGACAGTCTATCTGTTGGAATCCTTTCAGGCAGAGGCCAAGCCCACTGGAGCCTGGCTCACAGGAAGTCCTCAACTGATAATGCCACTCTTGGAGTGGTTAGGGATGTGCTATTAAACCACTTACTATTTTTCCTTTTCATCAAATGATGAGTATGAGTCGGTCCACATCAAAGTCAGATGAACCACCGCTATTATGACTTAACAAAGCCTTAAAACAAGGTAGAAATGACAAGTTGTAGAAGATAAAAACCCAAGTTACTTCCCTTGTACTGTCAGAGTTGTAGTTTTTCCTGAGTCAATGATTAAAGACTCCAGAGAGTTTCTAAAAAGAAACAGAGGTCTCTAAAGGCATATTTACACCAAGGACTCTTAGCAAGTATCTCAGACATTACTTCCTGTAGGCTATGAAGTTTCTCGTTATAAAAAGAAATAACACACTAAGTCAAAGGAACCCCTGTATTTTTAAATGAACAGCTTTTGGCTGGTTACAAAATGTCTTCAGTTCAGTAACTCAACTGTACTAACCAATGGAAAAAAAACATCTGTTCTGTAATCTCAATCAATCTTTCTAATTATGATTTAGTAAGAGTGCCAGAAAATTATCAATGGCTTCCTATATGGTCTCTTGTCTTTGAGCTCTAAAGTTTACATACGATGGTTCTGTAACCACCATATGTTCAGACTCCTGAACAATTACCACATAGA
The DNA here is from genome assembly GCF_900095145.1 of Mus pahari. NCBI lineage: Eukaryota > Metazoa > Chordata > Mammalia > Rodentia > Muridae > Mus > Mus pahari. The sequence continues at coordinate 14,602,063 of NC_034609.1, forward strand.
TGTATAGACAAAAGTATGCATACAAGTACACATTAGTGACTCTCCACTAGAGGTAATTATGTTCTGCAGGAGAGTGATGATGTCTGGTCTTTTTACCTAGGTGAGGAAAAAGTGTTTAACAGAACCTCAGTAGAACCATCCTGTCCAGATCAAGAATGACTGAGAAACCCAGACCCAGACCCACCCAGCCAGCAAGCATGAACAAAAGATTAAAAGTAAAGTATTACAAAGATAAATACTACAGAACTATTGCATCTATGCCATGTGAACACCAGTGTTCTTTTCAGAGTGGATATCCGGCTGACTCTGAATATCTCTATTCATAAGATTATTGACCACCATCAAGGTAAATGTGTATCAAATATGTAGCAATAAGTGGGTTGTCAGTTATGGGCTTTATGCGTATAAATATCCACCTGCTCTTATTTTCTTTCTGATGTGAATAAGTCAAGAAATGTTTTAAAAAGAGAGAAAGAAATAGAAATAGTTAACATGTTCTTCTAAGGCTAACATTTCTCAAGACGATCAATAAGGTCATAAATCCTTCATGTAATATTTTAAGTGACTCAATGTATTTATTCTCCAGCCTTAATCACATCTGACAAACCAAAGACCTGAGAGTTCCTTAACTGAGAAAACATCAATGACAAGTTCATACGCATAGATAATATGGAATTATATGTAACCATTGACTCTCAGCAGGATTACACCAGGCCCAGGAATGTCTGTAACTCGCAGCCATGACTTCTGAGAGCGAGGCTTACACACTCACTGAGGAATTTTCCGATGCTGAGTAAGTGCAGGTACCAGTCCTGATAGAGAGAGAACAGACCAGGGTTTCACCGAATACATGAAAGACCCCTTCGCACACACAGCAAGAAGACCTTAGACTCAGACATTGTCCTATGGTTTTATGGTGACTCGAATCCTGGAAGGACAACTTTGGACCAGATGGCAGATAGGATAGCCCTTCTTATCACTTCTCTCTATTTGACCAGTGATGTGTGTTTGTCTAAAACCTTCTAGAGGAGAGGGCTCACGTGAGACAATAAATCTATTTCTGATGTGGTCTTAGGGCAGATGAGGGCAATCACGTTCCCCTCAACCAATCAGTCTCAGATCTTATATTTATTTGTTTTAAAGGTGGGCTTTTTGAAAAGTACTTTTGAGTATGAAGATAATCATTCCTTAAACATAACTAGAAAAATAAAATCTCTTCAAAGCAGAGCCATTGGCTTTCATCTTGAAGACAAATAATGAAATTCAGCCAAGCTGACCAATGTTAATCTGGTACACAGCTCAAATTTATTTTAGCATTTTGTATAAACAACCATGAAATTAAGTCTGACATTAAAGGCATTTTCTTCTTAGGGTCATAGGCATCATAGATTAATACATTCAAGATTACCTTCACATTTCCTTACAGGAATCCAAAAGATGTAACTGGCCAGGACTTTGGGAACAGTTCTTTCTATGTCATCTACCTGATTTACTCACTTCAGTAAAAACTCAACTCTACTGAGGTGACTTTGGTGGACAGGGGCAACTTGAAGAAGTGAGTCATGAGTACCAGCATGACCAAAAGGAAAAAAGCAGACAAGAAATCATAAACCAACTACAGATGGCTACAGGGAATGCTGCATCTGAGCCCAAGACTATAAAGACCACCTCAAAATAATATCTGTTATGTTAGGCTTCTCTGAAACACACTTGGGAGAAAATTCCTGCTTAGAAGTCAAAAGCAGCTCCTTGGCTCTTAAATAAAAGGCTAGTTCTTGCTTAGAGTGACTCCTCTCTAAAGTACAGACATAACACTTATTCTAAACAAAAAGTTATTTGTTTAATTGTGACTAGTGGAGATAGATAGATAGATAGATAGATAGATAGATAGATAGATATCTCACAAAAGAAAAATTATTGCACATTCCATGGTGCTGGTTAATAAAGTCATCTATAAAACCACACTATAAAATTCTTTGACCATAATAAAAACAAGTTAGAGGCATGGTATTTTTAAGAACAGCAGCCACCTTCCTATCAAGATTAATATTGAAAGTAAACCCCATCTAATGGGGCCCCTGGGATTGCTAGCAGATTCCATGAGGGGTGTCCATCTGGCCCTGGCCATAAGCTGCTTCTACCACACACTCTGCTGCAAAAATACCCCCTTGCTGATAACCATGTCCTGGAGTGATGCTGACTGTCCACAGCACTCCGATTGCATGTTTTAATAACTGTGCCAAGATTGAGGCTGAGGATCAAAGCACACAACTGGAAAGCTGCCGCAAACAGGTGTGCAACAGGGAGGTTCTCGACAAAAGGCATCAGAGTTCTCCACGGCGATGACCCCTCATGAGGTAAGAGGGCAGACATAAGAGGTCAAAGTTCTTCAGCAGGCTGTGAGGGAAGCACCTAGAGTTGAGCTTGCCCTCCTCCAGCTCGACTGTCACCTCCATACAGGTGTTTTTTGGAATGTAGCATTAATGAAACCTTCATGGTTCCGTGAACTCACTCTTGGGCAAGATGTTAACTGGTGTTAAAAGTCAAGCATAGCTGGGTTTTGTTTTGTCTGAAGAGTTCTTTTTATTTGTATGTGCATGCATGTGTGCTGTGTGTGTGCACATGCATGTGCACGCGTGCCTGCAAAGGCAAGGGAAGGTGGATCCAGTGGAGATAAAATGGCAGGAGACAGTGAGCTGCCTCAAGTGGGTGCTGGGAATCAAACTTTGGTCCTCTGGAAGCACAGCAAGGCCCTTAACTGCTGAGCCATCTCTTTAGCCTATAGACTTAAAAAAAAAAAATACAGACTGTTTTGTTTCATCAAAGAAATGGGATTTAGTTCTTAGACTGGGAACCTAAAGCTAGTCTTTTACATGGTCACATGGAACTATACACAGAGTGGCCCTGTGACAAAAATCAAGCAAGAAATCCTCAAACTAGCCTTAAGAAAGAAGATGGGAAGTCCAGGTAATAACCTGGTGTTTCAAAACGCAGCCCCCATTATCGAAGCAGAAAACTGCTTTTGACACTAAACCAAATGTAACGTATTGTCAAATAAAACCTCAGGTTCATCAAGCTCTGCAGACTCCAATCCCGTAAAAAGTCTCTCCTAGATGAGCTCTTTCCCAAGAGTTCTCTTCCACTCAGAGTTAAGCAAGCACTCTTAAGTATCTGCAGTATGCTAATATTATTTTTGAATCATTCGGAAAGGGTTTGAATGACAGAAGGAAATGGTCACGATGTAAGAGCCAAGATTCAAAGCCACAGCCAGAAACGATAACACATTTCATCCCTATTTTGCTTTTCTGTTCTACGCCTTCTAAAATTAACACATCTACTGGCTCTATCACCAGAAAAAATATGTGTCTGCAGTGGATGTTCCCAGAAAGGATATCCTTAATTCCACTGGCAGGAAGCATGCACATAAACACCGGTCCTGGAGACAAAAGCGACAAGCAGATTTTACCGTCCCTCCATTTCCGCCTTCTTGCAACTCATAGATTCTAAGGAGCTTGCTCCAGTGACAATACAATGGGAGCCAAGGAAGATGGCTGCTGACTTCCAAGGGTTGCAACCCAGTCAATAAAGAGAAATCAGATAGGAATGAGTGAGTAGCTTCACCTGTGAAGAGCGCCATGAAGTTAGGGTAGAGAGTGAAACAGACTGGCTAAGAACACGGCAGCAGAAGACGACTTGATGGAGCCTGAGTCTGAGAGGCAGGTAATGGGGTACAGGGTGAAATGTGGGAAGATCAGAGTCTCCTTAGGGGATCACCTTGGCCTGGGACCTAATTCATACTTGAGAGCAGGGGACGGGAAGGGACTGAAAGTGAGACTTCACTGAAAGTGAGTGTTTAGGGGCTCCAAAAATTGCATGTCAAAGCCATTCAGCCAGATAAGAAACTGAACTAACTCACCCTTCGGGGAGTGGGCAAAAAGACAGGCGTGCTTTAAACTCCTTAGAACTGTGGTGCTGAGAGACATTTGCTGCTCATGGGAAAGGTTTAGATTCACTTTTTCACATGAGAGTTTTCGCACGACCCATGGGGATAGGGGAATCAATGGCGCCTCTGACATAAATGGGGTTGAGAACTGGGATTTCCCAGCTGATCCTTTGTGAACTCCTGTCAGTTGATGGCCTCGGTGTTGAGGATTTTACAATGAAAGTCAATACGTAAAATGTTAAACTGAAAATCTGAGGATATTTCAAATAATATTTGGAAGCATTTTTTTACAAAGCAATGGGTTTTGATGAGTGATTTCTGGTCACATTTGAATGACCAATTTTGTCTGTGGGAAAAAATGAGAACTCCTACAGGCCTGCCATGTTTGGAATCAGTGAAGGAATGGTGACTAGTGAGTGTCTTTCTCCATTCTGAAAGGTAGAGAGCAAATGTCACCCGTGTCTAATCTTTTATCCCCTATTTCGGGGGGGGGGGGAGGAAAGCTTCTAGGACACAAGTTCCAAATGTAGCTCACTGTGGTCCTTTCTGCATGTGGTCTCCTCTACATCTGTATCCTTTATTTCAGCTCTGGAACACATCTCACATCTCCCCAACTTCAGCCATGTCCACTTCTTCCTCTTGCCACATGCCAACACACTTCTGCTTTCCCACCAGTAGCCTTCTCTGGAGGGCCAAGCAACTATCTTAGTCCAGTGCTAGCCAACTCCTCCATCAGCTCAGACAGGCAAGTACTCCAGCTTTCTTTAGACTCTTCTGATCTTTCTTCCTCTCTCTTTTGTCATAGCAGACCATGTTAATAGGTAACTTTTCCCATTCCTACATCCCCTACATTCCTACATCCCCTACATTCCTACATCCCCTTGGAAGCTAACACCAAAGAGTATCATAGCCCTACAGACCCTCAATTGACAGCATAGAGTGACTTTAACTGTGGTGACAGTATAAATGCCTGGATTTCATGTTTCATTCTTTCCTGAGCTTGGGGGAAAAAATTACTGGGAAAGGAAACAACATCTGTTGGGAAAGAAAAAGGGTTCCAGAAAGAGACGAAAATCAAACGGTTTAATATCCACCATTGACTGTATTATTCGGCAAACATGAACTGGGCCTTCATGAAATAGCACACATGTAAACAAACATCCATCAACACTCCCTCCAACATATACACTTACTGATCTCCTTGGAGATATAAGTACCAAAAAATATGTATCCTTCCTCCTGGAGGCTTGGTTTCCTATCCTAAGGGTTCTGGTCTCCACAGAGCCTCTTTAGCACCCAGCATCCCCTTGCAACTGGTGCGGATTTTTTTTTTCAGTCTCCAATGACCTCCCTCCTCTATCCTTCCACAGGTCCCTGGCTCTAATTCCTACCTACTCAATTAGCAATTAGCAAAAACTCAGACTCTCACAAAGATGTGGAGGTATTCAACTGCCAGCCTAACTACTTCAATTGTCTTTCTTTCCTTCAGGAGAGGAAACACTGCCTTCTGCCTGGGTTCACTCTACCAGGTCTACAGTTAGCCCCACCACCTCACCTCCCACTTAATTCCCGTTCTGATGTATCAAAATATCCCTACCCCATTCAACCTTAAGCTACAGAGAGTATGCAGCACAGTGGCTCACATCTGTAATCCTAGGACTCAGGAGGCTGAAGCAAGAGGAGTCCCATGCGTTCAAATCCAGCTTAGGCTTCACAACAAATTTCAGACCAGCCTGGGTTAGTGTAAGATCCAGTCTCAAAACAAAAGAAACATGTGGGGGAAATAAAAATAGCGGAGTCTCTCTCCAGTTCATCTCGCAACCCGCTTCCACCAGCCATCTCTACAATGGGACTTTCCTTCCTTGCCCCATGGTCCTCTTCCCTATATTCCTCTATGCAATGATGTGTTATCAGTGAGTTCCCCATGAGCTGCTCCTTAGAAATTCTATGGACACCTTCCCCTTGTATCCCCGTATCAAATAATGACCGTTCTTCCTCTGACCCTTCCAGTGATCTATGTTTTGAAGAAGTGTTTCCATCTGGAAGTAGTCACTCAGTGTTTCTGAAAAGCCCCCTACGCTCCCTTTCTTGACACATATGCTGCTAACACATATGCCGTGCTTCTTCTGCCAGCCACACTTGGCCAGTCTAAGTAACTTTCAATACACCAGGCTGCAAACCTTGGACACCTCATATCCACTCAACCCATACAGAGCTTGTTTCTTTCAGGGTTTTTTGGCATGCTCCTCTCAAGCACCCATTATCTTTTAGATAACTCATCCAAACCACAGTGATCTGTCATCCCACACATAAAGTCATCACACTTCTCCAATGACAAAACACACTCTAGGCCTAGGGTTGGTGTTTGCTGGTTAGTTGGTTTGGTTCATTGAGACAGGTTTTCACTGTATAACCTAAGCTGCCCTTGAATTCCTAATTCTCTCGCCCCTGAATCCTGGGGGCTGAGATGATGAGCATGTGCCACACCCATGGGTCCTTCATTCCTCTCTAAAGAACTTGACAATCCTACCTCACCTTCAGATTCTAGTTTCTCTTTTCCTAATCCACTGCAAGTGGAGCAATCTTTCCAGTTATCAATGAAATAACATTTTATATGCCCTAAGAAATGGATACTACTGAAAAGCTCAAGAGAACATAAAACACTTTTATCCCAAATGTAACCACTCAATATTTTAACATTAACCTTCCCATCTGTGTGACTCCCACGTCCCGCCTCTCCCATCTACTCCCCCATCTTTTAACCTGCCCCCTCTCTGCAATGTGGACAATCTTAAAGATGTTTATAATCTCAAAGTCTTAAAATGTTTATACTCTCAGAGCAAACCTGGAATGGAAGTATAAACTCAGTATAAAGTTTTTCACAACTGTTCTCCTCAGCACAGCCTTCTAGATGGCTATGGAACAACTTAGTCTGCCCTCTGTAGGGTTAGCCTTTGTGGTGGTTCAAATACGCTTGGCCCAGGGAGTGGCACAATATTGAGGAGGTGTTGCCTTGTTGGAGGAAGTGTATCACTGTGGGAGTGACTTTGAGACCCTCTTCTTAAAGATTTATTTATTTATTATATGTAAATACACTGTAGCTGTCTTCAGACACTCCAGAAGAGGGCGTCAGATCTTGTTACGGATGGTTGTGAGCCACCATGTGGTTGCTGGGATTTGAACTCTGG
>NC_034609.1:14610053-14613763 GCF_900095145.1 Mus pahari
GAGAGAGAGAGAGAGAGAGAGAGAGAGAGAGAGAGAGAGAGAGAGAGAGAGAATTTTTTACATTTAGATATGCAGTCAGAAAAGAACTTGACATGTGCTCTAACAAGTATTCACATTTATGAAGAGCTGATTGCCGTGAATATGACCTTGCTCACTTTTACTTTTTCCAGGGTTGTGACTTTGTATGTATTTGTGGAATTTTAGCCTGATCTGTCTGCCCCGCCCACCGATTATAAAAGATGAATGTCTCTATGAAGTTGTACCTTTTTGTGTTGTCTTGTGATTTCAGTGTGACACACTGTGCACAAGGTATGGAGGTGCTAAGTGAGTCCTGCACAATAGAAAGCTGACCGCGTGAGTGACTGACCGCGTGAGTGACTGACCGCGTGAGTGACTGACCGCGTGAGTGACTGACCGTGTGAGTGACTAGCAGTGTTATGCCCTTCCTTGGGAAAGGGAAGCAGAACATAAATACTTTGGTTGGATTTCACATCAAAGACCACACCCTGACAGGTTTCAATATCCCACTCTAATTTTTCTGAAGGTTTCTCACTTGTCCGGAAAGAAGGTGCTCTAGACCATGCATCGAGCAGTGTTCCGAGCTACGCACCATGCAACTACGAGCAGAGGCAAGACGCTGCCCCATGAAGACTCTAATCAGAAGGCCTGATCCTTGCAACCTGACTCAGTCAGTTGTTCCTGACCTAATAAATCGTATCTCTCAACATGAATGAGCATGATGAATTTCAGTATCAAATTATGGCATAGAGTTTGAGGGAATTCTTGATGGAGCTGTTACTGTGACTTTTGGAGCTAGAGATAAATGTATTCCTTACATTTCACTTTCATATAGAACCTACATTTTCATATCAACTCTGGAGCCTATGGGCTGACAGACAGTCAAAAGGAAGCCATTCCCACCCTCCCTCATCCCCTTCCTAGTTTAGTCAATCTGGGCTCCACCTAGGAAGATATTAAAAGGCCTTATCTTGTTTTTTTTTTTTTTTTATTCCAGAGTTGAGGAAAGCATCTTTAATTTTTGCCCCTGAACACAAGATCCTCTCAACCTCCAATTTCTTTTCATGATTCATAAGATAGACTTAGGCAAGGGAAGAACAACAAAAAAATACCATCCAGCTTATTTTCTGTGAACAGTCAGATCAAAAGAATATTTCTGAAGGCAAAACGGGTGGGTTTCCTTCTTGATAGTCACAGGTCGAGTCCCCCTTTACACTCACCAACGGAGCCAGTAGAACACCCAGAGAGGAGACGAACCCCAGCAACCCTCACACATGTGACCCACTCCAGTGGGTATCTGAAGCCAATGACTTAAAACTGGGACAAAGATACCTGGGAACAGAAATTTCAGAAAAACTTGTATTCAATCATGGTGGCTAGAAGACTGTGAGTTCGAAGCCAGCCCGAGCCACACAGTGAGATCCTGTCTCAAAGCAACAAAACAGTTGATGAAGAATACAGTGCAAGGGAGAAATTGACAGGAGACTATACACCTGTGCCCCCCATGCACATGCATGCATAGCCACACCCCACGATGTGCTTCTAACGTGGATGACTTCCACACTAACCCCACCGGCTTCCCTTCCACAATGTCGCTCTACTGGGGAAGGGTTTCAATTTTTTACTCAAATTCCGCATGTGCATACACTTGACTATAAAATGAAAGTAGTCACGGTGAGTTCCCAGGAGAGGTTAAAAAGAAATAAGTAAATGGGTAAATAAACTGCTGATGAGAAGCAACCGAGCACATTTTAATCCAAGTATCACCCGAGGAGAATTACCTACTGGCAAGAATAAAGAGAGACAATTGGTTATAAATATTTGACAAGCCTCAACACTTTCGTCTGTCCTCCCTAAACCTTCGCCTCACAAGAAAAGGTCACATTTTCCCCAAACCCACAGTATCTTAGAGAGCAGGCTTTCTCAGCCAAGCAGCCTTTGTCTCCTATCGAAACCAAACCTTTCCTACAAAGTCTCCTTATTTCTCTGGAAGAAGAGAAGGGATTATCTCCCAACCCCAGGCCAGCTTAAGTACACAGTTAGTCAGGTGACTTCTCAGTCCCTGCCACACCCTTCATGTTCAGCTTCAATACAGGAGACACTTCCTTGCTGTTTTTAATTCTCCCTGTGAACATCTGCTGGTTAAACATTCAACCTCACCAACACTAAATGGTTCAAGTTTCATATAGTAGAAGAAAGGGAGTTTTTCTGTCTAATAATCCTACTCCAACTGAGATACATTAATGTAAGAATAATCCACAACTGTAAGAATAATTTTGACTTCGCTTCTTCCATTTCCCCAAAGAAATCTTGAATTTTGACAAAGCAACGTGCTTGTTCATTGCCGCAGGTACAGCTTGCTATTTTCCGGAGGGTCTATCAATCCTCTTTCTATGGTGCAGGGTCTGTTCCTAATGTCACTGGTTTTGGTATTTGTCTTTGTTTGTTTGTTTGTTTGTTTGTTTGTTTTTGTTTATTTTGCTTCTGGACCAGGCAGGCCATGCAATTAGTTCTTGCAGAATGCCAAGTGAATGAAACAGGAATCTCACTTTGGGGCCTGTGGTGGTTTGAATAGGTTTGGCGCCCATAGACTTATGTGTTTGAATGCTTGACCCACAGGGAATGGCAATATTAGGAGGTGTGGCTTTGTTGGTGTAGGTCTGGCCTTGTCGGAGGAACTTGGTCACTGTGGGGGTGGGCTTTGAGGTCTCATATGCTCAAGCTCCTCCCAGTAGGGGAAATAGAGCTTCCTCCTGGCTGCTTGTGGGAGACAATCTCCTTCTGGCTGGCTGCCTTCAGTTCAAGATGTAGAACTCTCAGCTCCTCCAGCACCTTGTCCACCTTGTCTGCCTGCACGCTGCCATGCTTCCTGCCATGATGATAATGGACTAAACCTCTGAAACTGTAAGCCAGCCTCAATGAAAGGTTTTCTTTTATAAGAGTTGCCTTGGTCATGGTGTCTCTTCACAGCAGGGGAAACCTAAGACAGGACCCAAGATGCTGAGAAGCAGGTGTTATCTCTGACTTCCATCTCACCTTCCTCTCAAGCCAGGTGTAGACACCTAGCAAATGATTACAGATTTAAGGCCACCACTCAGTAGGCAGGAGGCAAGGATAGGCAGATTTCTGTAAGTTTGAGGATAGCCGGATCCACACAATGAGATCTAAAGCCATATAGTTCAAACCTGTCTCCAAGTGTAATTCTTCATTGAGGAAATCTCTTTGCAACAGATGAGGGCCAGTAAAGAAAATCAGGAGCCATCAAGATGCAGAACTGTAGAGGCCAGCCCAACTGATACATCTACAGTAGAGCTCCTGCACCTAAGACTTGGGGATCAATGTGGAAGGGAGGTTGGGAAATTTGAAGAGCCAGAAGAACAGAGTTTACCATGAGATATTGTCTCCTAGAAATATCAGAAGCAATATCTTGAAGTCTCACTGATTTGACTACTTAACTGATAAGACTTTAACATGGGTGATGTAATAGACATGCTAGCATGGCGTGGGAATATCAGAAAAAGTCTTCCCTAGGAAAGAGGGTAGCAACTGGCTAACCAATACGCAATGGCCAACCATGAAAACATTTACATACAAATGACATTAGATAACTGAGCAGGCTGTATACAAACACACACACACACACACACACACACACACACACACAGAGAGAGAGAGAGAGAGAGAGAGAGAGA
>NC_034609.1:14613853-14631736 GCF_900095145.1 Mus pahari
GAAAGGGAAAAAGAGGAAATGAATTTGAAATAAAGCACAAGTTTGGGGACAAGTGAGGGGTTGGAAGGAGGAATGGGAAGAAGAAGCATAATTATAATGTGATTGTATTATAATCTAAAAAAATTTAAATTAAGAATGTAGAGTAACTCTTAGTCTGTGTGCCCACTGACAGATAGCTAGAGTGACATCCATGGCTCTAAGCAGACAAAGACTGCACTTGTGTTCCATTTCGTCGCTTACACACTGTAGGTCTACTCCTTACCAGTGGCTAATCTGAACCATTTCTCTAATCAAACCCCATCTCAGGGTCCTCCTCTCAGCCCTTGCATATGGTCCACAAAAGGCTGTGCTCACTTGCATCTGGTGACATCACTCGCTCCGTCTCCACCGATCAATATTTACTCAGGACAGTCATTTCACCAGCCTGAACGGGGGACTGCGGAGGACAGTGGTTTTTCACTTGGCCTCTCCTCCCACGCGTGGCAAGCCATCCACCTCAGACCTGTGCTAGTGGGGAGAGGTAAACTAGCTTTGTGGATTCAGTCACTCATCTCTTACCCTGTCCTCAGCACCCTCCTGGGAGGGGAACTAACTCGTCTTCTGTGAAGAAGTTAGTCTCATAAGTGAACAAGAGAGATACCTCTATTACATTTCTACTGCTCCCCTGCGTTCTTATCAAGGACAATAGTTCAAATCCCACCTAGCAGCTTCTTTTTCCCTCAAGGCCCAATTCCTTGATGCCTTTTTTCTTCTTCTTCTTCTTCTTCAAATTCCTTTCCTTCAAGGGTTAAGAACAGCAATGCGATTTCCTGACAACGACCACCTAGCAGTTTGGCAATGAAAGAAAGAAAAAAGAAAAAGGCAGTAAAGAAATGTCTCTAGACCCCTGTTCCAGGTCTCCATAGCCCTAGAGCTGGAAAGGCACACTGCAGCAACAGCAGCACATGCTGACCATGCACTTCATCTCACCTTAATGGGGACACTGGAGGGAATGCATTGCCTTCCCCGCCCCCGCCGTGTACCGGAGCAGATTCTAAGAGAGGCTGGGTACATTCTTGTTCAAAACTCACCTCGCACATGACCCTGTGGTAGGTTGAGGATTTGAAGCCAGTGTGCCTGTTACCAGATGGTGAGCTCATAACATCCCACAGCATGTTGTGCACCCACGCCCTTCCGGAGGACAGCTAACACACAGATACTCTCTAAAGTACTGCAGTAGGGTACTGGATGCTGAACCAAAATTCATCTAGACATTATCCAATTTAAGTCATGGGGGAGAAGGCAGAAGACTGCCTTCAACCTCCATCCAGCGCGCTGAAACTCAGATACTGTGTTTTCTTTCATTTATTCATTAGCGTTTTAGTAGAAGCGATTCTGAGCATGCTGCCACCCCTCATCAATGTTCAAACAACAGCACCCGGAGAAAAGCCCCTATCTAGTTCCACTGAATGTTGCTCAGGTGGATCGGATTCTACCTATCGATTTCACTCATTCCTTTTCTGACTAAAGACTTCTTTAAAAGCCTACATAAAATAGTAACTGGGAGCTTTAAAAACATGTAAAATACCATATAATCAAGATTGTTTAAATGTATAAAACTGTCAAGCAGATTATCCTTCATGCAATTCAAATGAGCCTTTGGGAGACAGAATTAACTGAGGGCAAACAAGAGCTTAACTCTAAAAGACAAAGAGTTGGCTTCTATCAAGTTGACACTTCCAGATAAGACACTGCATTACACCAGGTTACACTCGCAATAATAATTTTTGATTGGCATATCATTTGCCACTAACTACTGCCTGGCTCCCACCGAGTACAGGCAGCATACTATAAACTGTTATGAAAGATGTCTTTGTATTGTTCAATATTTACAGAATATGTTATTTTATAAATGCTCCAGTTGGCAGAGGTAAAAAAAAAAAAAAAAAAAAAGAAAAGAAATCCCCCTGAAAGCCAAAACAACCACGACAACAAAAGCTTTAAAATATTTCAGGTTATAATGATCCTTTGCCTTAAAAAAGAAGTGCTTTCATAAGACAGGTGACAATTCTGTTCAGAGCATTTCACACCCAGACTCAGTAAACGCTCAGTGGTAAAAACAGAATTGCTTTGTTCAGCTGCACACACAGATTTCTACATCGCCTCTGTGTATCCCTGAATATACTCTTTCAGACCCCACTCTCATGGAACGCAAAATCAATTTTCTTTTGGACCCAAAAGAAGGAAAAAAAAGTGAGATCTGGTCTAATGATTTTAATCTTTTAAATAAACATGAACTGAACTTGGAACACAAGCTCTTCTCTCAAGAAAAGATCTTTGTTCAGAAAGGTCTCTTTCAGCATGTGAACAGCTAAGGCCAGGGACACGGCCCAACCTGGAAAACATGGTTAAATACACATCTACACGGATATTCCTTTAAAAGAAACAGCTAATGTTTAAACACTCACAGGCACACATGCAAAACCACAACCAAATGGTCTTGCCCCAAAAGCAGGCTGATGTTTAGTTTAATTTTTGAAGCAAATTAGGTTCTCCCAATTCAATTTTAAACAAATAGAAAATGAGAAACAGAAAACTATAACATAAAACTTTTATGGCTGCTTTGCCTTCTAAAAAAATAATAAATAAAAGCAGCACACTCGTGTTTATGAAGTAGAAGTCTCTTAGCCTCAAAAGGAGAATCATTCTAAAAATCACAACCCTTCAGAATCCTCTCAAACACCTCCCCAGCACGGCCCTTGCAGGCGGTTTCAGTTCTCCTAATAGTTATTGTTTGTAGCACTGTAACTAAGTACATTACCAACCAGTTGTTCAATCTATATAAATTTAAGCAACACACATTGCCAAGGAGTGACTCATACATCAGTCTATTATATGGTACAGGGCTGACTGTATTAAACAAATCACTCTGCCTACAGCTGAAGAATGGGAGCTATATACAGAGCAGAGGTTATTGTCTAATTTAAATCTTGGCTCGCTTCCCAGTGCTGTACAAGATTCCAATTTGTGGAAATGTTGCTCCTTGCTACTGCCAGAAAGGCTGCAGAAAAAAAAAACGGCACTGGGAGCCTTCCAGAAATATGTCTGTAAAATGCCAATCAACAAGTCGCTGAAGATTAACAGTATGACTGTACCAAATTAATTTAAATTATAGAAACATATGGCTAAGATGTTTGCGTTGCACTTAAGACAACACCTACCTCACAAAGAGCTAGGTTTGTTCCAGGGGAGAAAATAATACTCGAACATTCAGATTACTGCGAAATGTGAACATCGGCTGATAAATGGGGAGCTAGCTGCTCTCACAGAGGCCATCGTTTTCAACGCTTAGGGTCTTACCTTTCATATATTCTAGACATATGGGAAAACGTTTTTTTTGTAACAAGGTATTCCTTCTCACAAAGATACAAAGAAAATAATCAACATGATTCTGCTACTGAAAACAAATTGTTCTCTCTCTCAAAAATTTTAGCTTTCTTGAGATTCACCATAGAGCCCAGAGGATGAAGCAATCCACTACGCATTACTCCCGTTCTAAAATATGATATTAGACCAAGAATTGAATATACAGCCAAGAGAAACTCGCCAATTACATGACCAAATCGTGAAATTCAAAAGACAACACAATTTATACGCCGCCAGCTGCTCTCAATATGTATTATATTCATGATGCTCCCTTTATTTCCATGGGACTCTTTAATATATACAATCACGTCATCAGCCAAAGGGGGGCGGGAATCCAGGGCACTTCGGGCCATAGTTACACACTAGTGTATGCTGTATTTCAACCAAATAGGAAAGGAACTGCTTCCTGTCTCTCTCCACTGCTTTTCTATTATTGCCTAGCTAATGGAAATACATCAAACAAATGTTCTACATGAGCAATAAATATTAAAGTTGACCTAGCCATCTGGGAGAGATGAGAACAATACCGCTCACTTTTAGCCCAAATATGACACTGATAAATGAAGCGATGAGATTCCATCACACTTCCAACAACCTGGGCTGGGAGCCCCAGCATGATCCTGGTCCCCGCAATTTTCTTCATTCATCTTCATTAGGCAGTCGCTTGACCTGTCTCCCAACATCCCTGTCAACTCAGACCTGTGGGGATGGTGGAAGTCTCTAATGATGTAGCCTAAATATGCTCTTCATGATTTAAAAAAAGGGGGGAGGGGAACCCACCAACAACAAAACAAAGTAGACGAAGGCATTGATGAACAAGGCAGAGGGCATAATTCCTCTGCCAGCAAAGAGACATCAAATGTTCCTCATGATTAAAAGAGAAACCACAGCACAAAAACCGGTCCACACAGCAACCCTGTTGCCAACTCATTGGCCACCATGGCAGGGAATGTCCTCCAGGTGTGCCTATGAGTACCCAGAGCCATCAAAAGACAATTACGTATTCAAACGAAGGGATGTTCGCAGGGCCTTATCACAGATGTAGAAATGCCTTCCATTTCCTTCCTCAATCACAGTTTCAAGTGAGCTGGAACAAGAAAGGAGGACATTCTTCCCCTAACACAATGAGTGAGCTTCATCACATTAGCAGCTCTACATTACAGCCCCATTATTTTCTATTTCGACTGCATAATAAGAGAGGTGCTGATTTGATTATTCCATAATAGTGAAAATGAATACCAATGCAATATAAAATTGCTATTATAACACAGAGCTACTAATAGGATTCACAAGACCCTTTGGAAATTAGGTTTTACAACTATGATCACAGGGGTAAAATTAGAAAGCCAGTAAGCAACGGAAGGGAATTAGGTGTTCCACACCAGAGTCCCGGCTATTCAGACAGCTGCTCGCACGAAGCCAGGCGGCATTTACTTTAAAATGACCTGCAAAAAACGCAGACCTTGTGTATTCCTGGAGAGACATCCCTTCAAGATAAGTTTCCAGGTACACACACAATGTTAAGTAAAGCTTTGTGGAAGTGTAGCAAAAACACAAGATTTACTGATTTCAAAACAAAACCATTAAATGAGCTAACAGTAGAAAAAGTATGAAGAATTCAACTGTTAAGGGCCAGACAGGGTCGAAAGATCAACAGCAAACAAAATGTAAAATAACGTACCTAAGGAGTTTTGGAGGAAAGAGCCTCACTTGGTATCCCTCATCTCAAATAACAGGGATGCTAAGTCTCCATGTGGTTACTTGTGACCCCTACCCCCACCCGCAGTAGTCCGCAGGACCCATGACCCTCTGCAGGATGTCCTCAGTTGACAGTACAGTGCATACCTGGACTCTGTGCTCCTATTGATATATTAAAACATGTTTCTCCCCAGGATTTCCACAGGATTTCCTTGTCCTAACAGGTAGAGGGTGAGTGGAGATGTTGCTAAGCCCACTGTCACCTCAAGCACCGGAAAAAGACGCGCTGCCTTTTCCAAAGTCTCTCTCCATCAGGGTCTGAGAGTGACCAGCCTGAGATAAGCAGGACACCATGACAAGCAGCCATCTCTAACCTTGAACACTTGAGCCACTGGCACAGAGTGATGGCTGAGCAAAAGTGATTATGCCAAAATTTTACAGAGAATAAAAAAATAAATGTCTTAGTGTTTACTTGGTGGAAGAAGTCAGACAATGTCATATTTTACCTGGCATATATACCATTCACTTTTGTGTGTATGCATTTTCCTTACGGGAAGACATGAAACTGTATGCCAAACAGAAATGGCAGGTGTGGCCTGTATATATTGCCTCCTCGGCACAGATGTTGACTCCTGGCACAGACCTACAATAACCAGTACTCCGCCACTGAGTGACAGTTACTGGAACCACATCATCAGTGCTCCATCATTTAAACCAATAGCACAACACAGTGATGATGCTTCACAGTGGAGATGTTTGCAATGCTCCAAAAATGCTTCCCTGCTTCTCAAACTGAACACCACAGAGTTTCTTCTAAGAGCTAAGAACATCGAGATCGGAAATCGCACTTCTGTCATGGCTGGTCTTCCAAACTCTCCAACCACTGCTGTGTTTTGCCTTCTCCCTTCCCTTTCAGAACAATGCAAAAGCCAATATAATAAATAATAGTAATACAATGTTTAATATTTATTAAGCAGTTTCTAAGTGGCAGTATTGTACATCTCCCATTAATCACACCTTTTATCCTGGAGAAGAAATCTTATGAGGTCGAAACTATGGTATTTCATAAAACCTATGACCCTGTGGATCATAAGATAGAATTCAACTGCAGACATGTTAGAATATGGAAAACCATGTGCCTCAGTAAATGGCAGATAATATAGTTTACCAACCCCATCTACAACTATGGGCTCATATCCAGGCTGCTTAACTATTGAACTGATCTTCAATTACAAACAAGAAAGTCTGCACTCTGATTAAGAGCTAGGCAATTCTGAAGTCTTAAACTTAACTAAAAAGTCTTCAGTCATCTTCACACATCTCACCTGAGGATTTCCATATCTGCAGTGGTCATTAACATCTGCATATGTCCATGCGGCAGCAGAGTTCAGAGAGCTTTCTGTACTCACATATGGCTTCACAAAAACCACTCTACCCATTCTACAGAGAGAGAAAGCAATGACTTTGGCCAAGGCAACTTGATGATGCATATCAACCGGCTCTTCAGTCCACGCTAAGCTACTGCATTGTCTTTCTCGAACTAGGAGTTTCCATCTCTGTCACACAACAGCTTTGTTTACTGATAAATGATATACATAATCTATACCGCTTTGTTATACTTATGTCAAAACATACCAAAAACATTAATAGAAAAAGAATTACAGAAACATCACATCATTAGCATACTCTCTGCTCCAATCCTGATGGAAACTTCTTGAGCTATGTGGATCAAATTGGGGAAAGTGTTGTCTCTTATTGCCTCAACCTACCGAGTTGAATGGGCTTCTTTTAACAACCTGCTATAGCTAAGGTGGTCTTTGCAGGGCAACTCGATAACCAACCAAAGCTGCCAGCAACACCCTTCCTAAGGAAGCCTATGTGACACTTACCGACTGGTCACTACCTGAGATAAAAGGATAAGAGAGGAGATTAAGAGGCCATCAAAACCTCCAGCAAACTGGAGGACGAACCCACATGCCCCTGAGTGGCTTGGTGACACACTGCTTCTCGTACAATGCAAGTCTGCTTCTTACTAAAACACCCCTCCAAGCCCACCAGACACGTAAGTGTCTCCTGAGCACCTAGTATTGACTTGGAACACAAAAAAGAAAACCGAAGCCATCCAGGAACAGGATTTCAACGTAAATTAGTGTCCTGGTTACTTGTTTGCCAACTTGACAAAAACTGGGGTCATCTGAGAGAAAATGAACATCAACTAAGAAAAGGCCTCCAAGGAGCTAGAGAAATTACCCAAGGAGCGGAAGGGGTCTGCAACCCTATAGGTAGAACAACAATATGAACTAATCAGTACTCCCAGAGCTCGTGTCTCTAACTGCATATATAGCAGAAGATGGCCTAGTCGGCCATCATTGGGAAGAGAGGCCCCTTGATCTTGCAAGCTTTATATGCCCCATACAGGGGAATGCCAGGGCCAAGAAGTGGGAGTGGGTGGGTAGGGGAGCAGGGCAGGGGGAGGGTATAGGGGACTTTCGGGATAGCATTTGAAATGTAAATGAAGAAAATATCTAATAAAATAATTTTAAAAAAAAAAGAAAGAAAAGAGAAAAGGCCTCCACTAGACTGAATGGTGCTGCCCCTGAGCAGGTGGTCATGGGCTGTACATCAAAGCTGGCCAAGCAAGCCAGTAAGCAGCACGCCTATATGGTCTCTGCTTCAACTCCTGCCTCCAGGCTCCTGACTTAAGTTCCTGCCCTGATTTCTGCCAGTGATGGACTGTGAACTGTACTCCGAAATAAACATGCTCACAGTATTTGTTCATGGTTTTTATCACAGCAACAGAACCCTAACTAGAGGCCATGCATCAAGCTTCCCCTCCATTTCTTTCTTTCTTTTTTTTTTTTTTTTTTTTCCCTTTCATGTGGCCAGAAATTCAGCTTCCACAAGACAACCAGCAACATGAACAATATGGATCACACCTCCTCCCAAAGAGGGTCTTCAAGAAAATAACAAATTCCTGTCAAAATGCAAAAGCCTATTTTCACCAGATGCACATATTGAAAAAAGTATCTCAAGAGCAAAAGAAAATTGCCCATTGATTGACTGGGCACAATATATAATAAGAAGCAGAAAATTTTTTTCAGAAAAGCTTTACATTGATTTTCAACTATATTTGTCAGAATAAAAAAATTCCAGAAATTTCTCTCAAATACAACTTCTAACAAAACTAAATGTAGAGTGTTTTTAAATGTTATAAATTCTTTTTTTTTACAACAAACATCAATTTGATACTATGCTGATGAAGACTGAACCTCAGAACTCATCAACTGGAAGCTGTTTTTGGCGGTCCATACCTGTAATCTCAGCACTCATGAAGTCGAGGCAGGAGAATGACCATGAGTTTAAGGCCAGTTTAGTAAATAGCGGACTAACCTGGGCTAAGAGTGAAGCCCTGTCTCAAGACAATGAAAAGGCCATCAGTGCCTGGGAACCTTTTAAACACACTATCGAAATGATATCACTTCTTGTAATCAATACAGTTTTGGCTTACTGATACAATGTCTCAAGTAGCCCAGGCTGGCCCTCAAACTCTTGATCTTCCTGTCTCAGCTCCAAAGTGTTGCGATTATACACATGTTCCATCATGCCTGGCTCTCAAGTACTACTTTAAACCAGAGGCTAATAAACTTTGTCTTAAAGGGCCAAAGAATGCAGGTTCCATGGACCATCTGATCTCCATTGCAACTACTGAGCCCTTATGTGAAAGCAACACAGAAGGCAGACAATGAATAACTGAGTGGAGTTGCGTTCTAATAAAATTGTATTTATAAAAACAAGGAACCATCCCTGAGCTGGATTTTCTAGTGTTGATTTAAAATATTTATTTTTCTAAAGATGTTATTGATTATGGCCTATAGTGACAATTACATTTGTTCATTAAAGAAAACTGACAAGCATGAAAAAAATGCATAATGAAGAAAGAAAGACCATGAAGCTGAGCAGAGTTGGGTTCCAGAACAGGGTGTGTGGCCTTCCGATATCAGTTTCTCTGCTGGTAAAACTAACATGTGATGGTGCTGACCCACAGCATCTCAACGGTCAGGGCTGCACTCATGAATATGAGTAGACTAGTTAACATAGTCACATGTAACCCCAGCTACCACACACTCCCACTCCAACTTCTACTGTTAACTTCTGGCTTACAACTAGCGATATCACACAACACCTAGCACAACATCAGCCCGAGCTGAGCTGATACGCACTTTGAGTAAATGAGTGAGGGAGGTGGCAAAATGTGACCTTAGTTTCCAATTCAAGAACAGTGCTGTATAAAAACAAAGGACAACAGGAAGACATAATTAGTATTTAAACAGTTCTCTCAGGTCTTCTAGAGAAAAGCCTATACAGCCCCCACTGCGCAACTCCCAAGGAATAAGAAACAAGAATTGAATAAAAAGAGCTATCTGTGAGGGCTGAGAGCTACTCTGATCTGTGGTCTAAGGGTAAGTATTGAGAATGTTGATAGAGACCATTAAAGAGCCAGTGCTGGTCAGAACGCGGAGAGCGACCAATCACAGGGTGCCCATCCCCAATGGATACACACAAACCACAGCTCCTGCACCAAAATCCCAGGGGACATCATGGAAGAGGGCAGAGAGACTGGGAGAACCACAGGAACAAGAGTCCTGCATACGACTGGCTCTCTGAGAACTGACAGAGAAGCTATGCACATGATACTTCAACAATTTAGTGGCCTGAATTAGTTATCTAAATAAGACCTGAACCCGGACAACACAGATTAACATGCTGATGCGGAAGGGGACATCCTCACAGAGCCCCCAGCCTTAGGCAGAGAACCACAGGCAACTAAAGACAGATGAAAGGGAGACAATTAGTCATCCACAGGAATGAGCTCTTTATTAGTTATCTAATACCAAGTTATCTTTCCTGAAATCATGCGCATAAATGCAGCACTAAATGGACTCAGTAGGCGCTCGCTCTCTCTCTCTCTCTCTCTCTCTCTCTCTCTCTCTCTCTCTCTCTGTGTGTGTGTGTGTGTGTGTATGTAAAACAATAATAAATAAATATAAAGAGGCTGTGAATTTGAGAGGGAGCAAGGGAGAGAAGTTATGGGGGGGATAGGAAGGACGAAAGGGAAGGAGAACCGATGTAATTGTATTTTCATTTTAAAACTTTAGAAAGGTTAAAAAGAGCTATTAACATTTGAACAAATCAAAAAGAAAAAGGCTACAGCAACACACACTATAAATAAATTAGCCAGCTCTGATATTGTAATGCAATACTTGGAGAATAAGCATGTCATTGAATTCAAATAAGCCCACCATGGCAGGTAATAACAGATACATCACAGAATATAGCCATCACTCTGGGGTCTGCTTTTCTGTTGTTGTTCAAATCAAGGAGTCCTCTTCTGGTGTCTGCTCTCCCACAGACGCATTACCTCCACACTCACTACAGTAGGAGATATTTAATAACTTATGGGTCATGACAATCCAAAGATCAGGAAGCTTCTCTTAGGGAAATTGAACATGAGGGCAACATATGTCAGCTATTCCCCGTTGCGCAACACAGTTTGCTGCACGGAGAAAAGTGAGGATGCTCCCGTTTGTTCCTCTTAGAAGCCCACGCTTGGAAATGAGGAGAAGCGGGAAATGGTCATGCACACATGAATCTGCACACCGCCAGCTGAGCATGAGGCCATCTCTATACTGTCCCTGTCAGAGTGAGATGTCAGAGCCAAGGTGAGGTCTGAAGGCTGCCATAAACCTTTGTCTCACATCGGCAATGACTGTGGATTCAGGAGGCTCGTAGAGACCAAGGGGATGGACCAGGCAAAGATCAGTGAGGGATGGATGGGCAGGGCAAATGAATGAACCTAGAGAACTGACGAAGTGATTCCAATGGATGCATGCCTAAAATGCATCCAAAAGCCAACAGCTTTTAAAGAAGCAAGGCAAGACCAATGAAAGAAAAACCAAGCGGGTAAGGCAGACATGACCTGGGATCCCTCCTGCCCACCCTTTCCCTGTCACTCTCAGTGGCATTACAGCTAAGATCCGAATCGATCCAATGGAATGAAGCACCAAGTGACTGGTTTTTCCCAGCCACACTGCCATTGAGAATGCCCCTGCTAACGCCGTCCTGAGAGGGGTCACTTGTTTACCTGCTTGCTTCTTTCTTCAGCTACAATAACCTCTGGATGCCGGACTGCAAACAAGCATTAAACAAAGTCAATCTTAGAGCAATTCAAAAGTAAAAGTAATTCAGATTAGTGTAGACCACACAGTCAGTCAGCAGATTGGATTTTCATATATCTGATGGCCAGGCTTTGCCACAAAAAAAAAAAAAAAAAAATCGCTAACTGCTTTGGTTTCCATCCAGTGAACTCAAGTGTACTGTGGAGATTACAGAACAGCCAAAACTGCATCAAATCAGCTAATAATTTTATATACAGTGAGGAACTCAAGACCCCTAGGATTACCCCAACCCGGTTTTAACTTAAACTTGATGTTCCAAAATTCCAATCACTGCCCGAGAAGAGCCTCCATGTTAAACTCTGAAGCTTTTATATATAACCAAAAATTTGGGGAGAAGCCATTAAAACTATTCTGTTTTTCCAAATAGAGCAACGTTCAAAATTCTTCTCGGAATCAAGACTCAATTGTATTTTGCCTTATCTGTTGCCCAGGCATATAAATGCCCAGAGTGGTAATCTGACTGCCAATTTGATTAGATTAAAAGCTGCGTGGGAGATGAGTGATCAGACCTCTGGCTGTATCTCTGATATTTCCAGGAACAATTAGATCAAAGTTACAATAATCAGTAGATTAAGCCCTAGAAGGGTCCATAACACGATGGCATTAGTGGGCGGTGGTTTTAAGGCGGGAGGCGGGGTCTGGAGGAGGTAGGTCAATGGGGAAATATCCTTGGGGTTACATCTCTTTCTCATTCCTATATGGACTTTCTTTCTGCCTCCTCTCTACCAACAGGGAAATGTTTTCATGAAGCACACATTCCTGCACCACAACGCCTTGCTCAAGAAGCCGTGTTCTGAAGCCTCTGATTTTCAGGTAAATGAAAATAAACTCTCCATCCTTTAAGTTGATTCTGTCAGATTCCGTGTAATGGAAGCAAACCAAGTTAACTAATACAATGCTAAAAGATGAAAATAAGCAGGGCAGATACGAAGTACAGTCCCAAGTAGGAGGACAGTTCCAAGGAGAAGAAAGAGAAAAGAGCAAAAAGGTAAACGCCCATCAGGTATAGAGGCTTCTACAGGTTAAAGGAGAAGGACCATCACAAGCCCAGGGCCAGCCTGGGGTACAGTATAAGACACTGTCTCAAAAGTCCAAAACTCAACCAGACTCACAGATGAGACACAAAAACACATACGCAATCATGCATGTGATGACATGTAGTCTACCAGAGTCTTCATCTCTACCCACCCTGGCAAGTGGTGGGGTGGGGTGGACTGCCGCTGGTTTGGAGGTATTTTAAAGGGCTAGCAAAGGCCTCGGAGATTAAAGGCAATTCTTTTAATAAATCCCAAGTTTCTGAACAGTGATGTATTCACAGAACCAGAGGATTCTTCACCACATGCATATTAGTCACATATAGAATTCAAACTACCAAAAGGCACAGGTGAGAAGACCTCACACTGGGCTGGGATATTAGTGAAATTGCTAGAGAATACTCCCCAAAACAGCCTGTTACCCATCATCATCCCAGAGATTAAAAGAGATACTAAACACACAATAGTGGTCTCTTTAGAACTCCCACATCCTTAACCATTCTATCTAAGAAGTTCTGGTCTTTAGAAGACAATACCATTAGTAACCCCACAGAGGAAGTGGATGGGTCTAAGCAGATGGAAACCTTGGTCAGAGATGCTGAGACATGTGAGTTCTAATCCAAGAGCCCAAACCTTCCAACAAAGAAGGTACCAACTCACAGACTGAAACCCAGTTCACATTTAATTAACATTGAAATGTACGATATTCCCTTATTGGAAACCGAGGTACACATAAACATGTCTTATATGAAAAAAGATTTTAAAAATCTTTCAAAAATTACAGAATGAACTTTATGCATTCAGTTGGAAAAAGAAAAGAAAAGAGGGGAGAAGGGAGGGGAGGGGAGATGGGGGGAGGAGAGGAGAGGAGAGGAGAGGAGAGGAGAGGAGAGGAGAGGAGAGGAGAGGCCAGATAAGAGGAGACCTGCCCTGACTTTCACAGCAAACATGGAGTCATGGACATCCCCAATTTATTAATACACTTAACTGCACATTTTAGTAAACAAGATAAGTCACCCAACAGATGTGACTTTCAAATCCTGATTTGAAGAAAATAAATACATGCACTATCCATTTGTCAGTGAAATGAGAGACTAGAGGGTCTGTCTGGTCAGTGCAAGGGCCACACACTGAGAACAAAGGGTGTCATAAATTTTTACATATGTCCATGATCTTAACTCCACTTTACTGAGACTAATACTTTTGTATTTTTTACTTTTTGCTACTTCTAGTTTAGATTGGTTGAAATCAAACGTCTCCAAATTTTGTTCAATGGCCAAAGGAGGCCCAGGAAGAAATGAGAGTAAGTCTGTTGGCTGAACCACCTAACGAGTAAACTGTAATATCAACTGAACATTAGGAATAGACTTAAAGTTTATTAATGACCTGCTTAGTACTTGCTCAAGACTATTGAGAATGGGTACTTTTGAGTAAGCACTGTAATCACAGAGGGACCCTCTAAGATTCCATGTTTCTGGTGGTTTATTTTGAGTTGATTGGTTATACAAATATCTGAAGATATTAACATGAAAGCCAATTTGGAGAGAATATGTAACATAGAAAGATTCAATGCAGAGCTATAGATTAGTATAACCACTTCAGAAACCAGTTCAAAATTCCTGAAGGACCTGCTTCCTCCAACCCTCACAGGTCCACCCCCAAGTAGAGAAAAGAGAAAACTCCTAACAAGGACATTTGCAAGGCTAGTACCGGTGACAGCAAACCAGCACTTGAATTAAACCAAATGTCCAGGGACCAAAGTGGTCAAGATAATGTAGCCCAGCTGGGTGTGGTGGCGCACTCCTTTGATCCCAATGCTTCAGCGGCTGAAGCAGGGAGATCTCTATGAATTCCAGGCCAGCCCGGACTACACTGTCACAAAAGAAAAAAAAAAAAACACAAAAAACAAACAAACAAAACCAAACAAACAAACAAACAAAAACCAGCAACAGGGGCTGAGGTGGGGGTGAGAATGTATTACCAAGTAACAAAAACAAGAGGTTTAGGCATGAGGTCAGGCTTAGGCAGAAATAATGCTCTAGAAAGAAACAGAACAAAAGAAAATAGAAACTCCGTTGAGGAATGAACACATACAAGGTCACATGATAAAGAAAGTGACCCGTTCTAGGGCAGGGGTAAGACTTGAGGTACAAGTAAAAAGGGCACAGACAGGGACTCCCAACTACTAATGACCTTAACTGAAACCATGTGGTGGGACAATGGGCAATCACTATACTGTTCTTGAAACAGCCTCGCTAACCTCAAAGCTGTATCTAAGTTTTATAGGTTACATTCACATTACCATGGTTGGGATCCTTCATGTCACTCAAAGGTTCATGTGTTAAAAGGCTTGGTCCCCAGGCTGTGGCACTACTGGGCGGTGATGGAATCTTACTGAGGAGGTAAGGCCAACTGGGAGAAAGTTAGGTCACAGGCAACGTGCCTTCCCCTTTCTCTGTCTCCCAGCTTCCAGAGAGAGGGACAGACTTCCTCGCTCACACGCTTCATCAAAGCAACAGGCCAAATCAACTGTGGACCGCACTCTCTGAAATGCTGAGCAGAGACTTTCCTTACTAAGTCTTCACGTAAGCACGCAGGGACGCATGCATGCGCGCGCACGCACGCACGCACGCACGCACGCTCGCTCGCACGGGGCTAGAGTTCAGAAAATAGTATGAGGATGCATATTCAGAAAATAGGATGATGATGCCAAATGCATCACCAAAAAAAGACTTATCAATCAGGTATTTCAAAAAGGAATATTGGAGTATTTCCAAAACGTCTTGATAGCTGTGATTTTCTTTCAACCCAGGGTAAACTTTCAGAAGGTCTCCTCTCTGTGTGTTTCGCCTAAGCTTCAAATACGTTAAGCATAACGTTTCTGTGAACTGTCTCTGTGGCTATGCTGGAAGGGGAGGCTGCAAGTCAAGCTATTTATACACCTTCATCACTGGTGTGAACACTCATCGCAGCAGCTTCATTACAAAGAACAGCTAAAAGACTCTTTTTCAAGCTAAGGAAAAAAAAAAAAAAACAGGGCTATAATAAGGTATCCTCCATTCGTGGGTAAAAATACTCCTTCTAGAGAATATAATATAATTAGTTTCTATTCCAAGTCTGTCAGTGTGCACTGTTAACCTCTGACAACCATACACGAACCTTCTAATTAGCATGTTATCTTTGGTGCAATTAATAACTTGTACCTCACACTATAGGCAAATTAAAGTTTTCCCACTAAAACTAAATTCTTGTGCGTAGTTCTAAGTGTTTTGCCATTTAAATGAAATTTTAACATTCAGACCTCTTGTTCCAGTGTTTCCAAGGCTAGACGGCTTTTCGCTATCAACGTTCTTTCAAATATTTTACCTAAGACAGAAAATCTCATACTAAATTCAATTTCACACTTGCCAATCACACACGCCCACACACAGTTCCTCCAGATGATGTAGCCTAATGTGGATGCATATGTATGTGTGAGTGTGCACACACAATGCTTAAATACATATAATCACATTAGCTGCAGGGCAATGGTTAAAACAAACTTTCAGCCCACCAACTTAAATGTATTAAACCTAATGATTAATAATCAGACCTACTCATGCAATTAACTGCGAATCTAAGATCCACAGCAATGTCCCCAAGACAGCACAATAATGGCCAGCACCATGGTACTCAAGAGATGACTCTAAAAAGCTCTTGGTACTAACCCTCCCACAAACCAGGGATATTTTTACATGTAACAGTGAGAATAATTTTAATAATGTAAATACAAGATCTCCATGTTCTTTCCTGGGAGACCCGACCCTTCCCTTGATCCTCAAAAAGTATGGTTGCATTACCAAGGAAAGATGAAAGTTATACTAAACTTTTGCATAAATGATACTACTCAGATTATTAAAAGTCTAAGTGTTTTATTTGTTTTTCTTCTCCCTCCTACAACAAGAACAGATAACCTCAAAATAGTTACATCAGTGAAGTTATTACACTAAAGTAATGGACAAGACAGAGATAGATAAAAAGAGGAAAAGATAGTTTAAAAAGAGGAAACAACATAATGTTTATGGTCTTAAGAAGTCAGAGTTCATGAAGAAATATATTATAATAAAATAAACACAGATTTGGGGTTGCTGGACTTAAATGTGAAATAGCTATTTGAATTCGTGACCTAGTATCTAGATATGCCTAATGGTACATACATTCCTTTTCTAATTCTTCACCTGAAATGGCTTCACAGAAAGTCGTTTCTTTCATCCAGAAGTCTTTGAAATAGGACTCCTAGCAGTCAATTGTTTTGTTCTGTTTGACTTCAATTCTGTTCTCTAGCAAAAGGAATGGGAACGCAAAAGGAATTGGAGAATTGCTGATTCTGTGTGTAGAGAGGGGGAAAGAAAAGAACAAAAAAACAAGATCTACGGGAAAGGATGTGGGTCTCAGCAAACAAACAGACTGTAAGGAATGGCTGGAGAGAGACCCTGAGAACACTTAGGTAAGTGACCCAGGACCTGCACACACTGGCTGTTCTGGGACCATCTGAGTGTCCCCCAAAGATCATCATGATAATACACATGAACAAGGCGGAGGGTCCAGTGCAAAGACAGAAGCCATACAGCATGCTTTCTACAAAGGCATCCACGATACAAAGATGGGGTGTAAAGGAAAACACTCAAAGGCACACACACACACACACACTCACACACATATACACACACACACACTCACACACACTCACTCACTCACACACACACTCGCTCACACACACACTCTCACACTCATACATTCACTCACACACTCACACACACACATTCACACACACTCACACACACACATTCACACACACTCACACACTCACACACACTCGCTCACACATATTCGCTCACACACACACTCACTCACACACTCTCACACTCACACATTCACTCACACACACTCACACACACATTCACACACACTCACACACACACTCACACACACACACACACACACATACACTCTCTCTTTCACTCACACATATGTCAGCAGAGCTAAGGCATAGACTTGGGGGTTCCTGCTCTCTCATGCTTCTTTATGAAGAATGCCCTTGCATTTTTGTTATAGGAAGAATAAACACAGGGATCTCTAACTCAAATAGGTCCAGTGAAATAACAGGACATGAAGGGTGACCCTTAAGGCTTTGGGAAGTTTGGTGATTCTAAACGTTTAAAGTCAGATGTGTGTTTAAAAACAAACTACTTGTGTGTTAAAGCATTTCTGCCCTAACACGTTTTAGAGAATTATGAATTCACACCAGAAGAACTGATAGGTGACAGGGTGGACTAGGGATTCCTGAGAAGGTGGGTCCACTGTGGAAAAAGAAACTTGTAATCAGATGTTCTGGGTTCCAGCACCACTCTGCCTAGTCCCTGGACTTAAAAAAAAAAAATACCACCAGTCATCTTGCCACTTCAGGGTAGGGTGAGCAATGGTCTGTGGCTTGCATTTGTTTGGCTGGGCCTGGCAATTCATCTCTGACC
>NC_034609.1:14632486-14657952 GCF_900095145.1 Mus pahari
GGGGGGGGGGTGTTAGGTGGAGGGAGGGGAGGGAAGAAGGTTGCAAGCAAGTCAAGCTAAGATGGCTTCTCCAAGGTGAATACCAAATACCAGAGATGTTTAAGAAGTTTGCTGAAGGGTGGAAGGGACTGAAGAACAAGATATGGACAAGGTGAACCCCTTTCACTCCTATCATTGGTCAACCATTGCTAAGAATAGTGCCGTCCTCCACGCAAGGGCTGATGATTAATAGTGACACTGGGAGCTGCGTGGTTCATCACAGTGAGAAGGTGACTATTTTGTACATTCAATTTATAGGCATCCCTAGGGCCTGTCCCATACTTCCCAAACATTCAAACAACTGATAATTCTTCGCAAGGGCAGTGGCATGAGTTAATAGGTACAAAAAGGCAGATGAAACAGGAGTCGAAATGTGCACGCAGACCAACACCCAACGTGGGAGAATGCACCCGACCCAAAAACATGTCTGCCCTCCCGGCAAGTTAGGTCCCACAGGAAACATCAAATGGCATTTGGGAACTGTCCTGAAACTACCATTTCCCTCTAGCCATGGACAACAGGTTAGATGATAGAATGTCCAACCCACCGTGGAAGCATCCAGAACGCAGAATTTTAAGACTCAGCTTTTCTGACTCCTTACAAAATGTTGGCAATTACGAAAACACTTAAAGCTGCACACTCCTAGGTTGTAGTTTTGTGTGTTGGTCCTCAGCAAGAGATTTAAAATACGACAGGAAGCCTACTTTAGAGCATTTGCCCACACATTTCTCGAAAGAAACCTACTGACGATGGTGTCTGAGCACACTGAAAGCCGGATAACCTAAGCGTCTGATGGAAGAACATAAATCTGGCTCAGTAGACAAGGGGAAAGAATTTATATGTATTTTCAAGTGTTCTCCATCTATTAACTTTACCATAGACCTCAGGTTGGTATTGCTACCTCCTTATTCCTGAGGACATCATGTTCAGAGATATTAAGTTATGTAAGCAACGGACAAAGATAATAAAGTGGTAATTTAGGATAATCTGGGGGTTATCTGTATATCTGGGAAAAAAATCTACATTTTTCTCGACCCCTTAACTCACAGTTTTTAATAAATTCTAAATTCCTGGGGTCTGAGCGAGCACCTTTGCAATCCAACACTGCACATCCTCTCCTGCATCTTAGGTACAGTTTCGACCACAGGCACAGCCAGCGTGTATATATTTGGCCCACAGGACTGATTTTAGGGAGACCCCCAACTGATACTTGACTACTACTCCAGTTGCATAGCGCACCTCGTGTATAATTGGTGAAGCTGATTATGCATCAAAGTAGAACCAGAAGAGACAGCTAGTTGTCCCAGTGGTTCCTAGAGGATACACGGAGGCATACATCTAGTCTGCTCCATTTTGTATGATTAACTCTTTGATAGTTAGTGTGACTGGATGAATAAAACAGGCACACCCAGCTGGAAAGTACAGCTGGGCAGGGTAAGTCTAAGCGAGGAGAACCCTGCCGCGCCTTGTCCTTGGTCCTGAAGAGTTGAATTTGGTTAGCAATGACTCCGCGGTCCACGTTCTGTGAATTTTTTCCTGATTTGAGTTTCCATCCTTACTGGTTGCTTTGAGTTTCTCTTGTGGTTTTGCTGACATGGAGCAGAGCATCCTGTAGGTTATTTTCTGAGAGTAGGTAGCGAACTCCGTGGACTTTTCAATGTCTTCTTTCAATCACGCTTGGCGCAAATATTCTTCACACTCTCTCTCTAGGAATTACGCACTTGGTGTTCCTTTCTCTCCATGATGATACGTTTCCATTTGAAGATAACAGTCATTAATACTGAATGATTCAGGGGCCGAGATGCAGATGAAGGAGGAGATTCTGACAACACAATGAAATCTACGATGTTATGGGACCCTGCTCCTCAGTCTGAAACAGGAAGGTCAGAAGAATCTAAGACAGGATCCCCCCCCCCCATCTCTCTTCTGAGTTCCTCTCTGCTGGTACTGAGGGCACCTTTAGCAATGTATACTGAATTTTGTTCACTGTTTCCCTTGGTATAGAACAACATCAATACTGTTAATAAATTATCCATTTATTTCTTAAAGCTGCAATCAAACTTCTCGACCATGGTTAACTTCTAATAGCAGGGTCACTTGGGGTAGGGGATATCCTTTTCCCTACTATTTAAAATCTGCATCAATAAACTGGCATGATCGTTTACGTACACACACCCACATTGCACTTAATTCAAATTCACACATTTAAAAGAAAGGAATTTCAGCTCAGAAAAGATAAGTTTGTCTGAAGTATTGCTATTTCAGCAGGCCTCAAAGGTCAGATTAGTCGAATCTCACAAAGATGAAAGTCAGCCAGCCAAAGACTAACATTAAGACACTTAAGATTGGGCTAGTGAGATGGCTCAGCAGTTAAGAGCCCCGACTGTTCTTCCAAAGGTCCTGAGTTCAAATCCCAGCAACCACATGGTGGCTCACAACCATCCGTAATGAAATCTGACTCCCTCTTCTGGAGTGTCTGAAGACAGCTACAGTGTACTTACATATAATAAATAAGTAAATATTAAAAAAAAAAGACATTTAAGATTTTAAAAACTGTCTTTGTTAATATTTTTAATCGACTGCCAGGCATGATTAAAACCTGTATTCTAGGTTTGTATACAACTATAGCTCTAACTAGTTGGTCATGGAAGCAAGGCCTTGTCACTATAGAACGAGCCAGCTATGTGGAAGGCAAACTGTAGGCTTTCCTTCAGCCTCAGACACAAATGAAAGCCTTTAATTAACGACAAGTGAAAGAAAGGGGATTCATGAATTCACTGTACTTAGAAAGATCTAGCTCGTGTGATGAGCACCATGAAGTAGAAAAAGTGCCAACAGCTACGGATCTCAACAAATCTTTTCTCACCACAAATAATATAAAGTCTCGTTCAATCCCCAATCCCCGACACCTCCTTCTCGTGCCAGTAACAGTACCAAAACACAGGAAAATATCTGAAAGCAAACCATATATGCTCCCCCACTAAAGGCTTAAGAGTGCACATAAACACTTGCACAGAAGCACGGATACAGTGATAACTAAGGCTGGTTGACATATGAGAAAGATGTCTTAGGGGTGGAGGACTGACAGCAGAGGGACAGAAGGAAACCATGATGATGGGCATGACTTACCAAACTGTGCACCCCAAACTGGAAGACTGTCCTGTAGGTAAATTATAACTAACATACTAGGCTCCTCCTCCCACCACGTCATTCTGTGCACTGACTCCACCACGGGGCTGGAGAGATGGCTCAGCACTTCAGAGCACTGGCTGCTCTGGCAGAGGTCCTGGCTCTGCTCCCTGCTCTTGCATAGTAGCTACCAACTATCTGTAACCGCGGTTCCAGGGCACTGGATAGCCTCTGCTGTCCTCTGCAGGCCAAGGTAACATATATATACAATACCCATACACATAAATTAAATGCTAACTCTTAAAAAATACCCACATACCACAAAGTGTTAGGGAAAAATAAGTACAATATTTCATTCTGGGGCTGGAAAGATCGCTCAGCAGTTAAAAGCACTGATTGCTCTTCCAGTGGACCTGGATTCTATTCCCAGCACCCACATGATAACTCAAAACCATCTATACCTACAGTTACAGGGAATCCAATGCCTTCCTCAGGACTTCTCGGGCACCAGGCATGCATGTGGATCACAGACGTACACTCAGGCACAACACCCATACACACAGTAGTAACTTTAAAAAGAATTCAGTCTGGCACCATCCATACAAAACAGAAAACAGATTAGCCATCCTGCCGCAGTGTCACTTGCCAATTCTCAGTGTGACTCAGACTGGTACTGAGGGACTTCTAGGACTCTATCTTAACTCACCTCCTCTAGCTACCACCACCCAAACATACCCTTGGTTCCCAGACACCTCAGCGTGGTGTGTGTGTATGTGTGTGTTTGTGCGTGTGTGTTTTAAAGTGTTTGGTTGTGTGTGTGTGTGTGTGTGTGTGTGTGTTTTAAAGAACAAAGCAATGAGAGTGGCCGCCCACCTATGCCTCTATGTCTACAGCAGAAATGGGCAGTCAGAGAGGCCAGTTGCTGGAGGAGTGTCCTGGAGAGCGGGATGTGTTATATCAGAATATCTTCCTCCTGCCATAACCCCTTGTTAACAGTGGCCAGCCTACCCCCAATCTATAAATGGGGCAAGCTCATACGAGCTCCTGTCAGAAGAAGTTTTAAATCATGAAAGAGGAGCTGTCAATGCCATACATATTCCAAAGGGATAGATGATATGTCTCTTTTCATATTTTATTATTTGTATATGAATATTTATATATAAAAATATATGCAATATATTTTATTCATATATGTGTTTATTTGTATATAATCTATACAATATATTATTTATATATTTTTATTTGTGCATTTATATATGTATGTATATATATACAAATAATAAAGATTATATATGTATATATGTATATATATGAGGCTCCATGAGTATATACATGCCATGAGTGTACAGAATTGACTGTCCCTTATGTTTGAACCCAGCATTAAATCCTAACTGTTCGCTGATGTACCATCAAATCATATAATAAATTGAAACCGCTGCGACCCGATCGCACTCAGTACACCAAGGCCACTGGGAAGAGATGGAGAGAAACTCAAGAGAAAAAAGAAAGTAGTATTTTAAAAACATGAACATGTTTAAGAGTATCAAAAACATTCCTATTTAGGCCATCTATAGCCCTTCTTTCAAACCACTAACCAAAACTGACATGGACTTCTGGAAAAAAAGAAAGAACGAAAAGGCTCTTCCACATAGAAGAATACATGTGCTTTCAATTTGCTTTAATAAAAAGTAGGGCAAAGTAGAAAAACAGGTGCCTGTGCAGATGGAGTATGCTAAACACATGTAACACTTCTGATAATGTTGAA
The DNA here is from genome assembly GCF_900095145.1 of Mus pahari. Classification (NCBI taxonomy): domain Eukaryota; kingdom Metazoa; phylum Chordata; class Mammalia; order Rodentia; family Muridae; genus Mus; species Mus pahari. The sequence goes on from NC_034609.1 coordinate 14,637,420, forward strand.
CCACCCCCTTTTTGGAATTTAAAACATCCCTTAAAACCTGCATTTTCAAACACTGCTAAATATTTGGAGTCTAAAAAGATGACATTTATTATTTTTCACAGTAACACATCTTCAAACATTCCAGGCTAGTTTTTGAAGAACTGCAATTGATATCTTTTCCATATATACTTAACCTCCTACAGATTTATTTGATTCTCAATAATTACTGCTCTCTGGTAAAAAGGCATATGTTATTACAGTACGCTGCGCTCCCACAAGCTGTCCATTCAGTGTATTTTAATAAATCTCCGCCAGAGCTGTATAAATTTGATCCTGTTTAAATTTAATAAGGATCAGAATATATCAAAGCGCAAATACCCATGGGAGAAATAGATATTTTGCATAGTTATTGAATGGCCTATTCAGGGTTACAATATGTAAGACCCAGACCAGCAACCTTGAATTAAAAAGAGAGATTAATGTGTTCAAAGCCAGCTACTTGTTAAATAACATATGAAATTAGTATTTAATAAAACATTTTTCTCTATATTGCTGCTAATGGCATCTGTCCCAACAAAGCCACAATATCAGCATTCTCATACAGAATTCCAGTGTTTACTCCAACTGTCAGCAACATGTCTTAACTGTCTGCAGTAACTCTCGGAACATGCAGTACTACATGGAGGAAAGACGAGAAACCCCTCCGAGTAATTGTGAAGTGTGTGTGTGTGGGGGGGGGGGGCGTTAATGTCTGTTTGAACAACACAAATATAAAGACTAAACAATCACTTTGCTTGATTCATGTTCCCCACAACAATGAGCTGCTCCCTCCAAACATTCTCTTCTCTGACAAGATGGCATGTCTGGTTTGAATGTGAAATCAATGATCATTAATGATCTACAGTTGGGTAAGCCCTCTCTATTTTTTCCTCCCAAAACTTACACTTGGGCGTGGACACAAAGGACAATGACTAATTAGCCTGGGTTTAGAAGCTGGAGGAAGGTACGGGAAAGGCATGATGTCAGTCACCAGGAAGTCCTTCCTCGTAGAGAGGAAAGGCATGATGTCAGTCACCAGGAAGTCCTTCCTCATCGTGAGGATGAATTATGGGGCAGCTATCACACCAGGAAGATCAAAGGGGCTTGTCTCAGCCAAAGCATGTAATAACAACCTTCTTAAGTCCTAACTGTCCTGAGCAGATAGATGGACCAAGCTGTCTCCTCTTATCTGCAAATATTTGGAGACTTTGAGTTATCCAAAGCCTGACAGACCTGCATTAGTCTGCGATGTCACATTCAAATCTACAGCTAGTTTCTCCTAACCACTTTCATCTTATTTAAACCAGAGGCACAATGGCTAGTCCATTCATCAAACTGATAAAAGACACTGTCAGGTGGCCCACCCGGATGCACTAACCAGCTTACCGGAGGATTAAGTCCCACCATCAGATGGGGGCTATCTGGTGATGAGGACTCTCACCAGTGTGCTTGACTCCCTGAGTCTGGCAGGCCCCAGTCACACCTCACTGGGTCTTCTACACATATCTGCGTCTTTTCTGTCTCTTCCCTCACTCTGCTGGATGGAGTTGAGAGAAAGAAGGTGAAAGAGATGTGATAGAAAGCCAAGAAGAAGGAAGACCAATGTGTGGATACTTCATTCCTCCTTAGAATAGGGAATAAAATACCCATGGAAGGAGTTTCAGAGACAAAGTTTGGAGCTCAGATGAAAGGATGGAGCATCCAGAGATTGCCCCACCTGGGGATCCATCCCATAATCAGTCACCAAACCCAGACACTATTGCATATGCCAGCAAGATTTTGCTGAAAGGACCCTGATATAGCTGTCTCTTGTGAGGCTATGCCAGTGCATGGCAAATACAGAAGTGGATGCTCACAGTCATCTATTGGATGGAACACAGGGCCCCCAATGGAGGAGCTAGAGAAAGGAGCTAAAGGGGTCTGCAACCCTATAGGTGGAACAACAATATGAACTAACCAGTACCCCTAGAACTTGTGTCTCTAGCTGCATATGTTGCAGAAGATGGCCTGGCCGGTCATCATTGGGAAGAGAGGCCCCTAGGTCTTGCAAACTTTATATGCCCCAGTACAAGGGAACGCCAAGACCAAGAAGTGGGAGTGGGTGGGTAGGAGAGCAGGGGCAGGGGGAGGTATAGGGGACTTTTGGGATAGCATTTGAAATGTAAATAAAGAAAATATCTAGTTGAGAGAGAGAGAGAGAGAGAGAGAGAGAGAGGTGATAGTTGGGCAACCATCCATTTCTCACGTTGAGAAGATAGGCTTTAAAAAATGGACCAAGGATCTCAGAGGAGAAGTGGCAGAGATGAACAGAAGCAAAGTGCTCAGACCCAAAGGAATCTACAGCACAGGTGAATACACAGTATACCCAATGTGCCCGGTTCTATGAAAGACTGGCAGGCAAAACCCTGATGAACAAAACCCAAACACGGAATGCAGAACCCGACCTAGAAAGACACTTTTAGCCACGTAGCTCTGAGCCGAATTCCTTTGGTTTTTTTTCAGTGAAATAGTGAGCTTTATTATGCTGTCACTGTTCTTGGAAACATTTTAGAGATGGTCAGCAGCAGAAGGGTTGCACCTTATCTCCTGCCAGGCGCAGATGTTGCCTCTTAAACAGTGAAGCACCCACTGCCAGCTGTTTACACTGAGGAGGAGCAGAGAATCACTACTTCAAGTCATGTCCGCTCTGTTCACATTAATATGCAGCTCTTCTGCCAGATCAGTGCCTGTCGGTTTGAGTGACTGATAGACTGCCTGCAAGGATTTGATCACTGAAAGCAGGTCCACACTCCTCTTTATACAGAAACTTGAAGCCATGTATGTTTTGCCCTTGAGAGATTGTAAGATTTGGAGATGGGATAGCCGACTAGGAACCAATCTTACATAATCTCTCTAGTCAATGCTTTTGAAGCAAAATGTCTAAATGCTCACCCACAAAAGAGAGAGAAAAACAAAACAAAACAAAACAACAAAAAATAGCATCACAGGCTGGCACAGGTGGCTCAGTGGGTAAAGATTTGACACACAAGCTTGATGACTTGAGTTAGGTTCCCTGGGTGCACATAAAGGTGCACAGAGAGAACAGACTTCACAAAGTTGTCTTCTGACCTCTACAGGAACACCAGAATATGCGCATGTGCGTTCCACCCACCCACATGTCATGTACATAGTTGGTAATAAAAGGCAATTGAATTTATTTTTTTAATTTCATGTCAGTGGAGGCCAGATCTTACTGCAAACATTATGTTACAAACTTTTTCCTTCAAAGCGTTTATAGTGTTAAGATTACGGATCTTTTGAGAGGGCCTTGACTTCTCTTTAATTCATCCACGTGAATAAAAATAAATGTGTATTTTTTATTCAGAAAAAGGAAAGTTCACATTGTAAATTGAAAACTGATACAGCAAAGGCAAAGTCATCTATTTAATTCTAACACAGCACTGGCTGCAGCTGCAGTGACTGTAGCTGAGACCTGCCAGTGCTCCCCACCCCCTCCTGTGGCACGACCACTCTGTTAAAGAGCAAGATTAGCAAGTGGTAGGTGTTAAAGCCACATTAGCACCAAACAGATCTTCGAGCTGGTGTAGTAAGAGGCTGAAAGGGAAATGAAGTCTGTGTGACTCAGTGTAGTTTAATAACACACTGTGTTTAAAAACCAAGCCAGGTCCTACTGGTAGGACCTCTGTGCTGCCTCTTGTCTCCTGGCTCCACACTGCTTATTGCGCACAGCCTCACCTTCTTGGTTAGATGTTTGGAAGCACACAGGTGTCATCACTGTTCAGGTAGGGGGCAAAAGTATCAATGGTATAAGAGGACAAGGCTTCGGGACATGTTTCATTTAAGAGATAGCCTGTCGAAGGGTATGGCTGTGGTTAGTCCCCTCTGAACTTACATTAAATTGGGACTGTGAGAGTAAAGGTGTTGGTTGGAAAGGTCATTGAAAGGTGATTAGGTCATAGGGGCTCTAAGCCCTTGACTGGTCTGTTCTCCCCAGACTGGATTCCTTCTGGCAGAAGTCATTAGTTCCTCCAAGAGAGAGTTCTTGCACGACAAGCCATCTCCTCTCCTCCTAGTCACACATGCTTAGTGCTTCCACACATCCACGCCCCCTCCATCTCCTGATGTCAGCTGAAACAACACGTAGCGTTCACCGGGAGCCTGCTCAACCTTTGCGCTCAATCTTAGCTACTGACATCATGAGCCAAAACCAAGCATTTTCCCACATAGGTTACATGGTCTTAGATGCTCTAATAGAACAACAGAAAAATCAACTAAGGCGGCCCGTGAATTTGTTGCCCTGTCTATGGCTGCATGTGCTGATATCGCTATGATTGATGGAGTATGTGAGTGTGGAGGCTAACTATCTACACAGCTTCGGTGGGTAAAACAGTCTTCTCAGGGGGCCCAGATCCTTTCCGACGACTTGGGGTTCTTCAGGGGATACAGATTGGCAGCATCGGGATCACTTGGGAACTTATCAGAAATGTCAACTCTTAGACCACACCCAGACCTACAGAATTAGAAACGCTATGTGACCCAGGTTCTGCCATTACCCCCCCCCCCGTGAGCCTCAGGGAGGTACTGAAGAAAAGCCTGTAGTAAGAGACACACAAGGGACACATAAGGAACACAACCAGCAACCTGATGGCTTAAAAGACCTATCCCTGCCTAGTCTATGGTTTGTGTGTCCTCATATAACCACAGTCATGTATCTAATACTTTTCTGTTTATTGGGACAGCTATAGCTATTGAAGATAAGTTTATTAATATATACAAACTGTTCATGAGTTACTAAATACATTCTAACGAAAGCCTTTACCTTCCACACTTATTAACATGAGCTTCATAGGCCTTGTTTCCTAATGAGTTAGAACCCTGGGTCTACTTCAGCAAGTGTAGGCAAATGAGCCAATTAGAACTAATAATTGTTTAAAATTGTATTAAATATTAAATATAATATAGTAGTATACACCTATAGTCCAAATATATGGTGAGATGGAAGGAGGAGGATCAGGAATTAGAGCCAGAATCTACTGGCCAGAATCTTCTACACAGTGAGTTCAAAGCCAGCCTGGGCTACATGAGACCCTGTCTCAAAACCAGAAAGGGAAAATTAAAATTAAATATGAGAAATACAATAGAAATCAAAATGAGAAGCTCATTATCTCAGGAAGTAAACAACTTAAAAGCTTCAGGAATTCCCTGAAACTGACCAAATTCACCAGGCCTCTCACTCTCCAAATGTACATAAGCTATAAGAACTTCTGAGATACACTCTAAGGCAAGCTGAGCTGCCTAGAAGAGGCTCAGACCAGGCTATGCTACCTACAAGAAGCAAAGATCTGCTGAGCTCTCTAAAAGAAGTTTAAGTGGACTAAGTCACCTGGGATGGAGAATCCAGACTGTCAAATTGCCTATAAATTGTACAGTACACTTGAGATTTCCAGCTTTCATTAATCGCCACCCATGGTGAGGTGGGTTTTGAGTTATTGTTCTCCTATAAGTGACCCTTCATCCATATTCCTGTAAGTATCCCCAATAAAACTCCGTGGTTCACCGGGCGTGGTGGCACACGCCTTTAATCCCAGCACTCGGGAGGCAGAGGCAGGCGGATTTCTGAGTTTGAGGCTAGCCTGGTCTACAAAGTGAGTTCCAGGACAGCCAGGGCTATACAGAAAAACCCTGTCTCAAAACAAACAAACAAACAAACAAACAAAATTCCTTGGTTCACCCTATGGACCAAAGGAGACAAGAGTCTCTCCTTGAGGTTACTTTCAACCTTGTAGAGTCAAACAAAAATAATAAACAAATAAATCAATGTTACTGCAGAGAAAAGTGAAGCAGGAAAATGATTGAAATGCACCAAGCAAAAGGGAAAGGACTCTATCTGAGATAGGCTGGTCCTGGGGAAAAGAACAGTGAAGGAAAGAGCTAAAGATCTGGAAAAAATGGTGTTAGGGTCAGAGAAAGACAATGCCAAAGGCCTGGGGGGGGGGGGGGTACAACATCGCCAGGTGACAGGAAAAAATTGAGTGTGTGTCCAAAGTCAGAAAAGGCCCAGGTTGCAGGCACCAATGGCAGATGCTAAATTAAGGCCACATAGGATGTCCAGGGAGCCTCCAAAGAGCCCTGAGCAAGAGGGCATGCACCTGGTTCTTGTATGTCTACGGATTGAATGCCTACACCAGGCTGTCTCACTTCTGTTCAAGCAGGTAAATGCAAGGCCACCAGCGTCCCCTCCTCCATAATAGCAGCCCCATTGCTAGCCACCATGGCCAACTAAGACAGACACTGAGTCAAACCATGAAAAGAAAGACTTACCTCAGTCTGCCTATAGGAATTTATGGACTTCGAGCTAATATTCTATTTCACTAGAATATTTGTGTTTACAAAGACATCATAATGAATGATACTTTTTTTAGTTCATGAAATTTTCAACATAAAAGATCTCTGAATTCCTATTTTGAAACCCATTGTGCCATTTTTATTCTGCCTGTATTTTAATATAGCATCAATATTTAACTACTCATTAAATGAAGTGTGACTTTTATAGTGAAAATGTCAGTCTTTGCAGTTCATTAAATTCATTTAAAGTATAGCTGTTTGATTTTTTTTTTTCCTGGAAGAATAAAAAGACTATGCTCTGAAGGCATAAACTTTAAATTTAAGCATGTGTTTTCTTTAAAATTAACATTCAGGATCTGTGACATGATTCATAAGACTGAGGGACTGTTTGCATTTTCCTGCATTTACTTAGTGACTGTCATCTTTTATAGAGTACAGAGCTGTTTATCACAGTTGGATATGACCAGTGGAATGTCACTGTGGACATTAAGATGTCATAAGCGATTATGAATCTCTGGAATTCTGCATGTAGTATTAAAAAAACATTATCTTGAACTATGGGCATCAGAAAAAATAAACCCTGGAAGATATGAAATTTAATAACTCGCAGAATCCAATAGGGCCTAAAAATGGTCTATTTCGGTTTTAAAAAATAATTCTGATAAGACATTCGACTGCCTGAAAGAAATGGATATATTAAAATGGCATTTGAGAAATGCATTCAAATGAAGTTTTTAGATCGCTGCAATTCTTTCTTCCTAAAATTACTATGATTTACATGGGTGAAGCAGTAAATGCAAATAATTTCCAATCACCATGAGTACGTGTGCATGGTGATGCAGTCTCTTAATGAGGATGAAGACTCTGGCACTCACTAAACAAGACTACAGGCAAGGCACACTCGCATTCCCTCTTTCCCCATGGAGAGCAAAAAAGGGACACGGCCACGCCTCTCCCCGTAAACCAGTGGTCTTGCACACCAACCCCAGCCACCTTTCTAAACAGAAATCTGAGCAGAATCACAAGGTGTTTTCTCTTGTTTTAAAAGATAAAGCTTTACCCTGGCCATGCCTGTAATCCAGCTACAAGAGGGGCAGAAGCAGGAGAGCTGGTTTTCCAAGGGAATCAAAACAAAAACCAAAACAAAATAAACAAACAAAAACCTGAGCGAAGAGGGGGAGGAGGAGGGCAAGGGGGAGGAGGAGAGGGAAGACAGAAGGAAGGAAGAGGAGAAGGGAGATGGCTGATCTCTATACCAAGACACAACCTTTCAACATCTCAGCCATCTTCTCTGGTTCTCCTGAGTCCCCACTTTGAGCTTTTTGACTGGAGCATGATACTGTGTGCTCTCTTTGGCATACTCACCCAATTTTATTCTCATGCTATGTTAAAAAAAAAAAAAAATTCTCCCAGGAAATCTCCAGAGCTGGAATAATAATCACAAAAGAAAAATAAAAGTCCTACCTTGTTCAACTCTTGTTTCAAAGTCTTAAAAAGCAAAACGAAGCAAGGTAAATGTATAGATATTGTGTCTGCCACACTGCTGTACCCACTGCACTGAATTCAATTAGATACAGTAGAGCGTATGAACCAAGGACCCTTCTAATGGACGTAAAAGCTGCTTTGGAGGGTGGCTGTCCACATTTGCTCCTAAGAGTAAAGACACGCTTAACTGGTGGGGGGGGGGCTGTTTTCCTCTTTCATTTTTATCCTTTTCTCTGAAATCTGTCTACTGTTGAGGAAATAGAAAATGTATCTGGAGTGCAAAGCACCTACCAAAATGACTGAGGTCAAAGAGCAGAGACAAAATCATATCACATTCTACTCCAGGCTCCTGAACACTTGCTGAAAGAATGTTTAGACTTCAGTAACTCCACCAAGTACACACAAAGAGAAATAATTTCTATCAACAGCTACCGTCAAGGATTCATGAATTGATCTCTCTGCTCTCAGAGATGGTGGGGAGCATGCACTATCAAGGCAACACGTAAAGGGAAAGCTTTTCTCATGGCTGTGCTGCTCAGTGGGCCTGGACGTACACACGTGTCCTATGTGTCCTACGTAAGTATTCATGTTCTCTCAACATGTTCCAATATTTCATGCTCTTGCTTCAATCTCCGTATCTTACAGTTCTGCAGGACTATTTATACCATCCTAAAGTGGTTACTTTTTTTTAATAAGAATTTCCCACTGCTTGGAGGTCATTCTACAACATTCTCACCAGCTTAAGTGGTCTCATATTTTTTTACCTAAGCCTGTAGTTTCCCAAGTTTAATTACCCCAGAACAATCTGGTTCACAACAACCAACTAAAAGAGGAGGACACTCCCCTCCCCATAAATCCATTCATCAAGACCCCACCAAGCCTGGAATGTCTAGGGAAAGCTTCAATAATCAGGGGGAAAATGAGCTGCAGAAACTCAAAGAGAATGCAATAGCCAGGGCAGATTAGAAAGCCAGGAGATGAGAGCACACTGAATTAAACATTCTTAAGCAGACTTACATACATAATGAATTGGTCAATTCTGTCCAATGTTTCTGAGAGAGATTACCCTTCCAACAAGCCAAATGAGTGTTCCAGGATGGTAGCTCCGATGGATTCCTGAACAAAATAAGTGTTAATCACTTTATCTACCCCAATTTTTTTTCTTTCTTTTTTTTTTTTTTTTTTTTTTTTTTTTTGTGGTGAAGAAGAGCAACTTTACATTTCCATAAAGCCTTGAAATCATCCTCTGGCAGGGGCTGGGATTTGGGGCTGAGGGCTGGTTAGAGGATGCTGACAAAGAAGTCTCTGAAAGGGGGGATTTCCTGACAATAAACCCAGATCAGAGCCAGAGAAGGGACATTGTTGTCTTCTGCACTCCCCTTTCCTCTGCGAATTCCAGGCATAGAAGAGCAGGGAGGGTCACAGAGACAGGGCTTGGAAATGATCTAACAGGTATACTAGGCAACTAACTTCTTGGAAGATGCCCGGACCACTACAATAGAATTTGTTCTTTTAGACACATTGCTTTCAGGCTTGCTTAAGATACCCTGTCAACTGTCCCCAAGGGTGTACAAGTAGCTAATAAAACTGGAAGTAAAGAACCCTAAATTAGTAGTGTAAAATTTTATACCTAGTTATGGACTGAGATTGTCCTGCATGCAGACACAGTGCACCAAACAGAAAACAAAGTATACGTGTCCATTGCTCCTGAAAATTCACAGGTCAAAGGGGCTGCACTGCCTACCAAATTTCAGTGCGCTCCATGCCAAACACAGGGATCATTCCATGAGTTTCTGAGATATATGCACAGATTATCCCTCAAAAATAGCTTTGTGACTTTACTTTAACCACCTAAAGATATAGGCTGGCCCTAACTGAGCCAATTCCCTGTCGGTCAGTAGGCAAATTACAGTTCCTTGAGTGAACACAGGCTTTCTCTTTCTTTGTCCACTCAATTTGCAGAGCTTTGTAAACCCAAGAGATATTTTTATTAACCCAGAGAGGTTCTCAGAGAGAAGGAAGAAAAAAAAAAAAAGAAGCATTTGGCAAATGACAAGAGAAATGCAGATTATTTTAACTGATCCAGTAGCTTCCTTCCCTGGCAACCATCTCTGTCAAAATGAACAGTGGCCTTCTAGCTACTCAGAGGAACATACAGTGACAGAGCCCCCCTTTCTCCTGTAGACCCTAAAAAGATGCCTGCCCTTTGTGTTAATAAATTCCCTTTGTAACAAACGAGTAACTCATCCAGGTTAGGGGTTTTAAATGACAACATCAGAAAGTTCCCTCCCACCCCCNCCCCCCCNCCCCCGCCAAAAAAATTTAAAACCAAAGCAGAACAAAGCAGTAACTCCCATCCAGAAAGTAGATGACAGTGTCGAGAAACATTCTTGTTTGTCACAACAGAGGAAAAGAGGCCTGGCCTTCAGTGAGTGGAGGCCAGTGATGCTACTAAACACTCTACAGAATACTCAAAAGAACTGACTGCCCCAAATACTGAAACTGATCAGGATGAGAAATCTTGCCCAAGTGAAACATTAAACAAGACCACTGGGGTCATATGTCAGAACTCATGATGAAAATCCTCCCAACAGTTCTAAAGAAACCTTGGGATAGTCTGAGGCCATGGGTCTACAACAGTCTGTGTTAGCTTCCATCCCCATGTGAAAACATGGAACTGATGTTAGCATGAGGTTGATGTCTTGGGCTAATAATGACAGTAGTTAACATCAACGGAGCGCTCCATAAGAGTTGCAGTCACTATTCCAATGATACTAGGTTGTCAATACAACACATTGTCTCCAGATTGGACAGGCATAATCACACGGTAATCCTTGCTCCTAAGACATTAAGTGCTGTGGGACAGGATGGAATCTGTTTTGCTCACCACTGTTTGTCTAGACCCACAAAGTCAAATCTCAGAGAAGATCAAGGACTTGGTAGAATCACCAGTAGATAGTTGAACCCTGGTTCCAGCTGGCAACTTGTCTGGTTCTCCAGCCAGCCTCACGCCCCAACAGCATCCCTTGCTGTCCATCTGCAGTCACGGAAACCTATTAGAGTTCTCAAGACTCACCTCTGATAGGCAGAACCAACAACAAGTGAACAGGGGAGTCCAGCAGGTTTCCTAAGTTATCAAGGTCAAGTTTTCCAATTTCCAGAAAGCTGATTAAACAAAACAGTAACAGCCCCGCCACTCACAAACAATGGCTAAGTACATTTGCATTATCATGAGTCACTTAAAAAACAATCTAAGAGGGTGACAGGTTGCAGAATAGGTTAGCTCTTTCTCTTCAATTAACACCTGGCACCAGGCTGGATACCTGAAGCCCAGGGCAGCCCTTTATCAAAGGGAAACTCTTTCTCTGGACCCTTGAGAGCCAATCCTTGAATCATGGGATGGATACCTGTGTAGAACTGTCAACACTTAGTAAGAGAACCTCAATGCAGGGCCTATCTTAGCACGGTCCTTGGTAGAATTCAAAATAGGTATCAATTATTCAGTGAGGTCTACTCCCGGGGATTAATACCCCCTGGGTGATGTGAAGGTTCAGATGTTAAAGACTCAGTGAAGGCACACCAATTTCTGCATTTTATTGTGCCAGGAGAAGCTAGAATTCTGAAGGCAAAAGCCAATAAGAAACTTAAGGCAAATGATACACACTGACAATTGTATCATACTCATAAAGACATCAAAAGAGGAACAAATGGAGTGTGCTTTTTGTTGTTGTTCTTTTGTGGTTTTTGTTGTTTGCTTTTTGTTTTGTTTTGTTTTGTTTTGTTTTGTTTTGTTTTACAGCACTGAAACAGGAGACTTAAGTTCCATTTCTGATGGGGAAAGCTGACCTTAGAAGGATATAAGCATCCCTGACATTAGACAATTATGTATCCACTGCACTTTTCAGTGCTTCAACTAGTGTACCTCTGCATGTTTGATTTTTGAAAGAGGGGTGGTACTTCTAAGAAGCAAAGCAAAGCAAAGTAAATTGGGAATCTAATATAAAGTGCTGGAGAGATGGTTCTTGTTCTTGCAAAGAATAAGTTTGTTTGGTTCCCAGCACACACATGGCGGCTTACAACCATCCCTAACACCAGTACCAGGAAGTTCCATCTTCTGGCCCCTGATGGCACCAGATACACACATGGTACACATATATATGACATTTGGGCAAAACACTCGTATACACAGAAAAAAATTTTTAATTTAAAAGAAGAAACTGATAAAGGCTAGACAGCTGACCTGTAGGAAGATGTTTTCTAGCATCCTGAACAGCTACTACATAGGTTTCCTGTCTGATTCCAACTGCTTGGCAGTCAATGTAAAGCCAGAAAAGGAAAACGACAATATACCCACAAGATACTTCCAAGAGTCGGCTGTGTTGAGTAGGACTCACTGAGATTCAGTGAGCCACAGTCTAAACCAAACAGTGAAGGCTATTCAAGAGCCCAGTACACACAAGTTCCCTCAAGGCTGAAGTGAGCCCTAACCAGTGTGCACAGTGAGAAAGGTGTGCAAATCGACACTGGTACCAGTCAGTTCTAGAGTCTGGCAGAAGCTCCTCACTGGAATTAGTTCTCTGGACAAGTGGGTATGATGCACCCTCTTCACACGACCACCACTTCTTTAAACAGATTTTAAAAATATGGTCTGATAGCTCAGAGGGTAAGAGCACTGACGGCTCTTCCAGAGGTCCCAGCAACCACATGGTGGCTCAAAACCATTTGTAATGGAATCTGATGCCCTCTTCTGGTGTGTCTGAAGACAGCTACAGTGTAGCCATATACATAACATAACATAAATAAATAAATCTTAAAAAAAAAATAATATGGTCTGAGCCAGCGGAGATGTCGAGATGACCACTTCTGATGAGAAACTGAAGGACACAGATTCTGTGGCAATAATTACGTGATAGAACTTATCAGCATCATCAAAGGTTCTCAAAACATTGAATGCTAGTGGATTGGGAATTCTGGTTGGTGGCTGTAATCAACCACTGAAATCTCATTTGTCATCAAACATACCTAGCAATGCTGCACTAATCTCATTTTAATAGATAAGGCCTTCCAAGTTTCCTCTCAACACCTAGACGTCACTCTTTGCCATTGCTGTCCACCTCTTCCTTTGTCTTCTCATTAGCCCAACAAGTTTCCTTCCTCTTCACTTGAAGTCCCCCTTCTTTGTTCCTACCTTGGACTTCCCCAAGCTCCACCCTCACAACCTGCCGGCTCTCGCACAGGTAGCCTGGAGAGTGCTGATTGCTGTCTTGCCTTTCCTGGAAGCTCTAGCATTTTTCGCAGGACCTGAAGGAGAGAAGCCAGATGTCCAAAGCCGTGTTGTCATGGCCACAGTGCTGTCTACAAATCCATGGCTGATAAGCCGCTCTGGGTATGTGACTTGTCCCCAGTGACGATCAGAAACTTAAAGCCAAGAATGGAGAAGGCCTTCTCAAAAGTCATTAATGCAGACAGAGCAAGGATATTCACCACCAAGAAGGTTACTTTCCTTAAACAGCTTGGGCTTGCAGGCATTAAGAAAATAGCAATTTCAAATCAATGTCTTCAAAAATAGTTAGCATGTCTGAGCAAGGTAGAAAATTAGAAAGACAGGTAATCCTTGCTTATGGTGCTGAAATTGCATCAACTGTGACTAGGACTCAGACAAGTAAGAAAGTTTACCAGCTACTTGCTAAGGAACTGGAGACTGGTTGACGGTCATAGGATTAGTATACAGCATGAACCATCTTCAATGCCAAGTTGAAGGCACAAGAGTTTACTCTCTGTTGGCCAATGTTCCCTGTAGCTGTTATGGATACTGGATTAACAAAAGCAGTACATAAGTGCTTAAAAACATGGGCGTTATAAATGTACTAAATAACCGTCACACACCACAGTAATTTAGGGTTGCCATATGCAACAGGGTGAAAGGTTAATCAACGTGGGAAGATGTTGACTGAATAAATACCACCACTGATAGGTGAATCCAGGGTTTTAAGCTCAAGAAAGCATTGCTATGAACAACTGCAGCACGAGAAGTGTTTCTAGAACCATGATCGCCTAGACTTTCCTTGTGAGGTTAGAAGACAGGTGGAACAGTTTTCATTGGAGGGAGGGAGGTAGGGAGGGAGGGAGGGAGGGAGGGAGGTTAGAGAGACAGAGAGGAATGTAAGGCTACATCAGAGATCTAGAGTTGAGGCCTGAGGTAGCCTGCAGAAGGGTCATAGTTCTGCACATTTCTGTAGCCATGCCCTTGCATCGGATAATTTTGCTTTTCTGTCAATCATAAACAGACTCTATTTTCTCTTCTCTGGAATCTGGGCTAACCCAGTGACGCACTCTGGCTCATAAAATATGATAGAAGGTGTTACGTGACATTTCTCAGCCAGGGTCCCATCCTTCTTATATATTCCATGTTCTCTGATGAAGCTGCCATGAGCCCAAACCATCACACTGCGGTATAGGATAGCATGCTGGAAAAACAAGGTCTCCAAGCTGATGCCGGAAGTGAAGTATCCCGGCAATTCTATAATGACTATATGAGAGAAAGCCCCGAGGAAACGAAAACCTGCCCTGCCGAGATCACTGACCTGCAGCATCGTAAGCCAGAGTATGCTTAGAAATGGTTTGTTACACAGCCGTAGTAACTGATATAAACATCTGAATGGGGCCAACCAAAGGCACTGTGATGGTTTCTATATGCTTAGGTGTGGCCTTGTTGCAGTAGGTGTGTTACTGTGGGCATGGGCTATAAGACCCTTGTCCTAGCTGCTACAGCTTGGTATTCTCCCAGCAGCCTTCAGATGAAGATGTAAAACTCGCACTACTCCTGCCTGCCTGGATGCTGCCATGCTCCCACCTTGATCTTAATGGACTGAATCTCTGAACCTGTAAACCAGTGCTAATTAAATGTTGTCCTTATAAGAGTTGCCTTGGTCATGGTGTCTGTTCACAGCAGTAAAACCCTAAGACAGGCATGAAGTAAGATCCCTACAAAAAGTTTAAAAGCAGACAGACAAACAAAGAAACAAACACAATGAGACAAAGCCAAGCTTGAGAGGAACTGTCACAGTCTTGGGGAAGATGAAGAAAATCGGTAATCAGGGGACAGAGAAGCAACCATCAGAAGCATCCAGACATACAAAAGCAGGATCTAGGAATGTTGGAAGAAGGGGAGACACAGAAGGACATGGGTAAGACACCGGATGGTGTCATTCCATCCATATTCTTTCAAAGAAATTTGGCATGGCATTCGAGGTCACTGAAGGAGATGGTCCCTGTAACTTAACAGAGGGAGAGAGGTGTCCCATGCTAGCAGGACAGGGGCAGGGGTGGGAGATGGGGGGCTACGGGGGAGTCTGGTGAGACCCTAGGTAAAAATTACTTGTTTGAACAATTATTTAGAGAAAACACAGTCAAGAGGGAGCCAGCAGAGATGGCTAGAGAGAAGCCAGGCTACAATAAATCCTGTAGTCAAGGTTGAAGAGTCAAGGGGAAAGGAAAGGACCAGTGGATTAAGAGAGGCACAGAACATTCAGGCCTGTGGGTATCTAGAGAAAGGGGTGTTCGGTAGATATGCAAATACAGGAGTCATCCGCAAACTGGGTTTGATTAAAATGTTTCAGGAATTTTGATGGCGCCTCACAATCATTGAGTAGAGAAGGATTAGAGCTCAAAGCCTCATCACCTATGCTGGGACTTGAGAAACAGCACTACAAAAAATTGAGGATAGATTCTAAAAAGGAAAGAAATGTGGGCCTGAAATATATGTAATTAATTAAAATGAGGACTTAATGATTTGCAGTTTCTGCAAAGAAAAACATAAGTCACTGGGCATTTTAAGCAGGTCCAAAATAAAACACCCAAAGTGAAGAAAGCATTCAAGAGCCATCCACCCTGGCGCCATGCACCTCTCACTGAAGGCTTTCCAAGAAGCAAATGACAACGAGGACGTGTAGAAAACTGGACCACTGAACGCAATTTCAACTTGGAAAGGTCCAAGAAGTAGGTTTAGGACCTTACCAGGAACTCACTCCCCGCATACCTGCCAATCCCATGCCTTCTCTTCCACTTACTCCTCCCACGGTGATGGTGTATTTAGCTTGATGACATATCCAGCAGCAGTAAAGACTGCACGTCCTAGTAATCTATTCAGCACAGGAGACATCTGACTCAGTCTAGCCAATAAGCTATAAGCAAAGCAGCTACTGGAAGCTTCCTTTATCTTTGGTCTCCTCCCTTCTGTTGGCCTGACCACTGGTAACTCAACCTTGAACTAGGAATACATGACTCATGTTAGGTAGAGCACCCTGGTACCCACAGTGCATCCCTAGGCTACTTCCTTCGAGAGTTGATGAAGGAGAAGAGAAGTAAATGTTTAGTTCACTTAATCCACTGCTATACAAGTTTTACTCTTGTTCTTCAAGGTTTCTGTAACATATAAGTTGATTTCTGACTATATTCCCCACTGGGCCTGCACTGAGGATGCCCGCTCCTTGGTCACTTCTGGGCCAACCTGGATTAAGATCATTTCCTCCTATCCCTGTTCTTCTCTGGTTGCTACCCCAAGCCACCATCAAGCCAGCTTTGTACCCATTGCTCTGCTCCTGCCACAAACACATAAAATACTGACATGGAAAATTAGAAATAAGATTTGAATTTCAAAGCTTTGAAGAAAACCATTACAAATTTAGTCCATCTTCTTAAAAACAGGACAGGTGGGGCCTCTCATCTATAGTTCCATTGCCTGAAAGTGTCTAGGATGTGGTGGGCCCAGGATATGTATAGTCAAAGATTAAACTACAACCAGATCTGTTCAACAGTATTTTTATCCACATCTTCTTCATGCCTTATCACCTTTTCCTTAGCATGCTAAAGCACTGTTCAAAGACCCCGACCTTAAGAGGTTCAAATTCCAACGGGAAGAAGTAAACAAGAATAAGTATTAATGTAAGCAATTAGGTTACACATTAGGAATAAAATTATACAGAATCACTAGGGTCATAGCTGAAGGGATGGGGACAGAGTGTTTTTAGACACTAGGGTGTTTTCAGGTGTTAGGCCATACTGGAAGGTGACATTTAGGCATCAAGGGGTCAATGAAGTGAAGATCTGTGGGGAAGTGGTTCCAGACACAGTAAGATGGGATGAATGGTGATGTGGTAGGAACACACAGAGCAAGCCGGAGAGTGAGGGGAAGAAGTGAGGCCATCAGGAAAGGCCAGATGCTGGGCTTGCCAATCAGTGCTCACATCGCATCAACATCTGTCTGTCCTTGGGTATCTCTTCCTCCTTCCCTATCATCTTTTCTACTCAAATATATGTACATGTATGTTATATAAATCTGGCCATCTGCCTTTTCTTCTCAACAGTTAGCAGGCCTTCATGTAAGGCAGAGCTCACTCTGGACCCTTTCCGCTATCCCACTGCCCATCACTCAACAGCACTCTTCAGGCTCACACTCCCTCCCATCTTGCCTCAGACATCCTCAGATGCTGCCTTGACATCTTCTCATTAGTGTCCCCTTCAAGTACCATCCTCTGCCTACACGCTTGTCTATAAGCACATGGGCATAGACATACATGAACATTCTCCAACACATGCATACATACCTACTTCGCTCTGTCAGTACCTCCTAAATGAAAGCTTGGACCTTTCACCAGGCATCCTAACGCCTCCATAACCTGCTCTTAACAAGCTATCTCTCCGACGTCAGGAAGATGAGAATTCATCTCCATATTCATCCTGTGCGGCCAACCTGTGGAAGCTTCTCAAAGGACTTTTGCCTGTGTTTATGTTCATGGACCAAGTCCTACCTGAAATTCCCACTCATGTTCTGTAAAATCACATTTTACTCACATACGTGTGCGTGTGCATGTACAGTGTGCATGTATGTGTGTGTGGGTATGTGGGTGCATGTATAGTATAGATAAGATATATGGATATATACATACATGTGTGAATGTGTATATGAAATAAGCACCAGGCTCATTCTGGTTTCCAGAAAGAATAATCATCAGCTCGGTAATGCAAATCCTCAGAAGTCCTCAGCTGCATCACGCAGCACATGAGCTGGCATCTACACACATGTTTATTTCCACCCTATACCAGATTCTAGTCTTGTGATACCAGCACTTTGCTTTTTCTCACAGGAATCAAGAAGGCTCCCCAGTCTTCAATCATGCGGGTTACCATATAGTCTCAAGGGCAATGGCAATATGTGAATTCCCTCCTAAGATGGCGCATGACTTGGGGTCGGGGGCCGGAGTTTATCCAAGGAGACTCGATCTTATCAGGAGTCACTGATGGATATCATCCCAGTAGCTACAATCAGACTAACATTTTAAAAAGTCAATGAGGTGCAGGCAGAGGTGATAAGAAAGTCCTTTGGTAGCCTCTGAGAGTCTTGATCTAGCCATGCCTGAAACTTTGCTGACAACCTAACTATCTTGACTCAGTTGGCTGGCATTTTCTCACTTGCAATCCAAAGCGTGTTTAAAGAATAAAATTCTTTTACCGATGTCTCCAGCAAACATTTTCACTAGATTTTTTCTTTTTAAATGAGCCAAAGAAAAACCTGCAAGTCCTTCATTAAAGGGGCAGCCAAGAAGAGGAGCTAGCAAAGACCCGCTGGGCATACTGCTTAGTGGGTCAATATTTCCACATTGATTCCCATCCTCTTCCTTCAGGAAAACAACTTCTAGCAAAGCACACGTGTACTGTAAAGGCTCAGGAGGCAGGTCAGCATTTGGACTACTGTTATTACTTCCTACAGGAGTTTTAAAGAAACTGTAGAACCTTTACCACTCTAGAACAAATCCTTTGCCCACTACAAATCAGCTGCAAGAATCAACAAGGGAATCTCACATTCTAATATAGTTACTTATTCTAAATCAATTTTAAATCACTGTGAAAAATCACCTCCATCATCATCTTTAGTACAACCCTTCTGTATGAACAATTGAGCTGAGAAAGACCAGGCCACGTTAAAATGACCACATTTAGAATAGAAGGGCCCTGTTTAAGATCTAGCACCTCTCAAAGCATAAAGCCACATTATTCAAGTATAGGAAATCTCAATGTGTCGTGATATTGCCCTATCTGTTTCAACTCTGGATTATCAGAACATTCAAATCAGTCTTTAATAAGCAAAGCAAAATTAAATTAAGATTAAGAAGCACTTTCCAGTAGTTGATATATCTTGCATAATCATGGAATATACTTGAAGAGACCATGACCTCCCTGAGAAAGAGATTAAAGACACAAACCTAGGAAGCAAAGAAAACAGTCTCCCCCCCCCCTCCCCCCAGGAGAAGATCAGAAAATATCAGAAGCTCAGGGACACCTTGAATTAAAGCCTCTACTGTTGACTTTCAAACATAATTTTTGTTCCTTTCCTAAGTGATCCTAATATACCTCGAAAACAGATTTGGATTTATAAGTACTTAGCAAAACTTCTGTCTTTCTTTAATTGCCACCTTGAAAGAGATTCTAGGACACTTAAAAAATGCCATTACATCTCATAGATGCAATATAAAAGCACGCCTCTTACTCACAAGAAAATGAAATGTTTTCATTCATACATAGCTGGCAGTGTTTTAAGTTACTGAAAACTTTATATAATTTCTAAATTAATAATAACTATTTAAAAAGCATTTTCTTCCAAATAACTATCAAAAGCATAAGGATGTGTTGTCGTGCTGACAAGAAACTCTAACTGCCCTGTTTTCTCCACAACTATTATAATAAAGAATTGACTCAGAATTGTCACACGAGCATGATGACCTAGACTCCTTACTTGAGATTGAGGTGGTTGAGGGAGAGAGTCCAACCCCTACAAGTTCTCCATGAACTTCCACGTGCATAGCATGAACACACACACACATATACACACACACCATTTTTTTTAAAAAAATGAATTTGGTAGGATTTCCAAATGAATATACATCCATACAGCACTTTCTAAACGGCAGCCTCACTAAGCTGAATGGGGTGTGTTTTAAAAAAAAAAAAAAAAAAATTACCACCCCTAGGCCAAGACCCATCTTCTACTGCTTCACTCTGGAAGAAATCAAACCCATTTCCTTCGCTTTTAGCCTAAATAGGAAGAAATCCAATTCTGGTTCCTCACTCTGAACTCTTTCTTGAATCCCAGTACATGTGTTGGTGGGAATGTTCCAGCAGAATAAACAGTGTCAGCTTTATCTTTCCTTCAAAACTAAAACCTATGAATCAGAGTCTCTAGAAGTCAAGTTCAAAAGTTTGTATCCTAACAAATTCCCCTGGTGTTCTTGTGTGTGGAAAGATTGAGGAATACTACTCCATAAAACAGTTGACCACCCACCCCACATACCCCTTCTACCCTCTCCTCTGCCACCTGAGAAACCAAGTCACACACTTGGTCTGTTATTTCTCCAGTGACAGTAACCTTACTTCCTTTGGTTTCTACATGATGCCTTGCTTGTCAAACTCCAAGCTCCAACCAAGCTGGACAGGAGGTAGAGAATCTTGCACCTGTGGTGGACACGTGTGTCCCTCAGAAGTGCTTCTGGAAGATGGCCTGGCCACAGAATTAGTGTTACCAAATCTGTAACTATGAAGAAGAAGAAGAAGAAGAAGAAGAAGAAGAAGAAGAAGAAGAAGAAGAAGAAGAAGAAGAAGAAGAAGAAGAAGAAGGAGGAGGAGGAGGAGG
>NC_034609.1:14658103-14684616 GCF_900095145.1 Mus pahari
GAGGAGAAACTGGGAGCTGTATTTGTATGCAGTCAACTAATTGAGGCCATTTTATTTATTTATTTTTTAAAATACTGTGGTGATTTAAATAAAATAACTCCTCAAGTGGCTTCAGCTTCCAGCTGAGTTTGTGCCCTGAAGGAGGATGGCAGAGAAATACTTTGAACACCGTGACCGTATAAATCCATCGGCTTAATCTAAAATCCTTCAGATTAATTTTCTTTGCTTAACTATGTGCTTGTCTCTACTGAGCACAGGGGTCAGTTGGACATTCCACTATTTGGGATGCTGAATGGAGAGTATGTAGGCCTCTAGTGTGTGACCACTGGGCAACTCCTTAGTCACTATGGGCCAGACAGCTTGGGCGGTCTGGTCTATTTTCTCAATGGCTTGTAAAAAATGTTTAAAATTGTGGTGTGTGTGTGTGTGTGTGTGTGTGTGTGTGTGTGTATAAGGGGGAGGACAAACAATAAAATCAAAACTAACTACTACATAATTAAATGTCTACAAAATATATACATACATCAACTGATCAACATCCACCCAGCTACACTGTCATATGGCATGAAATTTAGGGCATGGCTAGTGTTAACATCTGACATGATGTAGAAGGCTTCCCAGACCATGAAACGTACAAACTAACTTTCATTCTGCCCAAAATCTAGTCAACTTTACAGCTATCAGAATATCCAGGTCTTTACCTATGTCCACTCTAGAAATTCAGAGACCACACTATTGGACATAGGAGTAAAGTTTCCCATATAATTGAACATTATGCCTACAACAAATGACTCTCTCCCCCCTCCAAAAGTCTTTGAGTCCTATTCCGTGAATAAACTGAAAACCAAAGCGGCAAAGCAACATAAAAGTAGATTTAAATGGTCCCACACAATTATTTTAATTACTCACTGTCTGCTTTTAAGACTATAGATATTTCACATAAAATTCAGATTATCATTCTCTTGAAAAGAGAAGTGAAATATCTGAATGTACAGGGTCCAAATGTTGTCATGGTGATAGTACTCTCACTAATACTGAGCAAGTCTATGCCTTTAAATGGGTGGTGTTTTCTGCTTGGTCACAAACCCTGTCCTCATGTGGATTCACTGCCTGTCCCTATAGATACCTGAGTTCATGGTCCTTGCTAGGAACTCTTTTAAAAAACCTATCTCCCGCCAATAACATGGCTTCACTATCTCAGTTTAAGGCCTGACATGGTCTTAACTATGGAAATATCTCACTGTGGTTTCAAAATTCAACAGCTTCATACTAGAAATGAAGTAACTCCTGCCCAGGTAAGATGCTGATCTAGGAAAAGACCCATCAAGCCCCCTCTCCATATCTCTTCAACTTGAAAACGTGGTCCTTGAGAAGAGAGTTAAGGAACAAATCAGTCTTCAGTCTCTCTAATCCTTCAAGCTGGCGAAGGGAGAGGCCCAGTAGGATGGGCATCAAAGGGCAAACAACAGTATGCCTTAATACAGCAAGAGTGATCAATAAAAACACACATAAATCATGCATGTAAGTGAGAGAGTAAGGCTTATGGCCGAGGCCTTAATCTGTGTAAGTTATAAAAAGTTCATAGCCATATTTTGAAAAGGAAACCAAAAGTCAACAGTATGAAGCAAGTCAACTTCTGTGGGATTCACACCCATGTTACATGCATGATCTTATTTTGGAACACCAGACTCACAACAACTTTTATTTTAATCAATATTTTATGCATTATTTTCTTGCTGGTAAAATAAAATTAACAGAACCCAAGGGAATGTCTGGATTAGTCAGTGAATCACCAACTCACTTGAATGACTTTTCCCCCACTTTTTTTAAAAAATATAGATTTTAGTTCAATTTTCTAGTCACATCAAAAAAAATTTTTTTTTCAAACAGTGGATTGAAATTAAAGTGGAAATTAGCCCTTGGAAAATAGACATGGCTTTAAGTTTATACATCAATGACTGATTCATGAATTATTAACTGATTTTAATGATCCTGGTCATATTTTATTTGAAGTTATTCTCTGACATGCAACGACTTCTGAACCCTTGAAACTCTCTCATCCATTTTCCATAGGCAGCATACTTCCATGAGTGCTGACATTTAGCAAAGGACCCATATACCCACAGAATGTAAAGATAATACACTCACATGACAATACACTCACATGTAATTTATACAAAGGACGCCGGTCATTTGTTAAAAAGGGAAGTGAATGGAACCCTATTATTCACGGTTTGTAAATAAATGTAAAGATAAGCGCTCGCATTTCGCTTGGGAAGCCCTGGACAGCAGAGTGCTGTGTCTTCTGAAGTTTCCCAGATGGTCATTAAAACAAGAAAAGGCAGAAAACATACTTTTTTGGTAATCCATCATTTCTCATTCAGAGAGATAATGCAAGTCTTCGAAAGTCAAGCCTTAAGAAAGATTAATAAGTCCAGGTACTTTCAGATGAAACGAACGCGTGTCTTTGTATGCTGGTTTACGTCTTCAATAAATCTACCCCGAACAGCAGCAAGCACCACTTGAGGTGCAAGTTAGCTGGGAAGCAAATGCTGTAAACCTTTAATTAGCTCTTGCTGTTCTGAACTCATAAAGTTAATACTTCCTCTTCTGTTACATTCTCTGTACAAAGATAAATTATGGGGGAATAAAACTGTTCTTTTTTTTTTTTCACTCCAGAAATTAAGAATATACAAATACTATATTTGCGCTGTGGCTCAGTCTAAAGGTACTACAGTTTTTACCTGTAAACAGGGAATGGTAAACACACCTTACAATGGGGACAATTTGACCCCTCCCAATGCTAAGTGCTGGTTCCAACTTTTTCAAGTTGGGTCCCCACAGCCCTTCCTACCATCAGACTGCTGAATTATTAAAGCAAGTTATTTCGGGGCCATCACGGGATTCAGAAGGGGACTCCAAATGATCTTGTTTCTCCCCAGTGCCAAAGTTGACCAGGCATCTAGACAAACACTGTCTGATTTCAAGCTTTATTATATACCTTCCCTGAAATAAGTTTCCCAGTTTAAATTGACTCAAAAATAAACCTTCTCAGAAAATGAAAGGAAACACACACACACACACACACACACACACACACACACACACGCGCGCGCGCGCACACACACACACACACACACACACACACCACTCACAATTTCCTCAGTCCCTTGAAACCCTTGGGATCCCAGTGAACAGAGATTTGCCATGCATGGCAGTGGCTGGCTGAATACAATAGGTTTCTATTTGGATGCCATTCGAGTGTTGCGGATCTTAAATCAGAGAAAGAAGTAGTTACGTTAGACAAGGTAATGGTTTCCAAAAATAAGAGCATGCCCCGTTTACAGAAGGGCTGCGTACACAGGCTCAGCTCTTGAGGAGATAAGTAATACCCCACTGGAACAATTAGGTGGATTCTCAGAAACACTACATACTTAATTAGGCTGCCTAAGTCCCTGACTGAGCATACATGGGGGACTTTTTAAAGCATTTAATAACCTGAGTAAATCCAAAATCAGACGACAGGAACCGATCCTTTACTCGGGCTACATACAGCCTTCGGCCTTTGCTAGCCTTCCTTTCGATGCTTAAGGCATTCCTCCCAGCTTTTGGAAGAGTATGAATGGTCACTACACAACTGGACTAAAAACACTGAGAAAAGCCCCTGGTTACTGGAAGGGTCCTGGGTGCTTGGCCCAGGGCTGCCCACCACGACAGGGAAGCGAGGCAGTGAGACTGCAATGGTCTTTGCAAACTTTAGCCCTGGAGTTGGGAAGGGAGAATAAACAATAAAGAACAGACCTCCATCAGCCAGGGACACAGTCAACTATCCCGGCTCTAGATACAATCCCTCCTCTTCCTGCTATTTATTCATTAGTTTTGTATTGCACCTTTCTTTTGGCTGCCTCCGTATTTCCTCCTCCGTTATCCAAGCAATCATAAACAAACTAGGATTTGAAAGAAAAGTCTGAGAGGAGGGAGGAGCAGGGGGAAGGGGAAAGAAGAAAACACACACACACACACACACACACACACACATTCAAAAGGCGCAGGACTCTTTCTCTGAATCTCGCCCTCGGGGTTGTCTCAAAGCTCTGTGGTGGGAGCAGCAGGTAGGGTAGACAAGTCCACTCCTGGAAGCCCACTGACTGCCTCCGAGGTCCACCTATAACCACCTGAATCGCTTGCTCCTGTAAGTTTGTGTGGCAAGAGGTGAGGAAGATGGGGTGACCCTGCGGCATGATGTGGAGCTGCAACTCTGATCTCCATGAAAGAAAAAAAAAACTTAACCTGCCCTCCTCCGCAAAATAAAATAAAATACGAAAACCCACTGCGTGAACTCGGGAGAGGCGAGCACCTTGGTCTGGTAGACCAAAGCGCCCTAGAGAGGGGGAAGTAAGAGGCACCTGCTGGGATCCTACAACTTCAGGCTTCCCAGACCCAGACCCCAGCCCCAGCTACACTATAAAGTTTGTTCATCTTCTCCAAGCTCCCGGGACCAGCTCCCGACTGGGTGGATGAGGTGAGATGGGCTGCGAAGGTATGGGATCTCTGGCCCCCGAGATCGGGGACCCCCTACGTAGCGTGTCCCCCACCCCCGTGCACACATAGTAGGGGTGTTGCAATCGTGTTTACTAATAACATCAACAAAGAATCACACGCCAGTCTCAGCTCAGTCCCGGGACTGCGCTTCACACAGCTTTTGGGGGAGCGGGGGAGGGGACCAGGAGGACAGAGGGAGCGCCAGCAGAGGGACAAAAAGGTGGGTAGAAAGGGGACGTAAAGAGAAGACGAAGAGAGTTGGTCAGAGACTAAGGCGCACCGAGAAACCAGCGGGTGGGAAGGAAAGATCGGAAAGAAAGTGCAGCAGGCTAGGCGGGACAAGGGACGCGCCTGGGATGGAGAGGTGGCCCCCGCCCCCGGCCCGGTCACCTTGCTGTAGCCGTAGTACCCCAGGCACTGCGCGAAGTCCAGGCCGGCAGGGTCCCCGGCCGCCGCGGGGTAGAACCTCACATCCATGCCGGGGCCGGGGGCTGGGGGCCGGGGCTGGAGCTCGCCGGGGCCGCTACCCGCCTCCTCGCGGCCGCACGATTCACCGTCGAGGACGCCCGGCCGGGGGCGCCCGGGGACAGCGCACGGGCCGTGGGACTGGAGGGGCGTCGCGCGGGGGCCGCCGACGAGCCCGGGAGCTGCGGCTGCAGCACACAAAGGCGCGGCCACGCGAGCCGCGGGAGAGCGGGAGGCGGCCCGAGGGACGCGCCCCACCGGGACACCGAAGCTGGCTGCGCGCGGGCCGGGCGCCCGGGGCGCGGGGCGCTGCGCGTGGGCCCGGGGCGGCCGGCGAGCTCAGGTGCGCGGCGAAGCTGGGACGGCGGCGGCGGCGGCGGCGGCTGGCCCCGCTCCTCCTCCCCGGGCGGACTGAGCCGAGGAGCCGCGGAGACAAGGGGCCCGGCCCCTCCCCTGCCGCTCCCCCTCCTGCCGCCGCCGGTCCCCTCCCCGCGCCGCTGCCGCTCCGCCCCTCCCACCGCGGGCAGCTGGCGCGCCGCCCGCCCCGCCGGTGCGCTCGGCCGCCGACCGCCTCCGGGCTCGCGCCCCGCCCCGCGCCCCGTGCAGCCCCGGCCACCGCGCGCTCCTCTCCCGGCCTCTCTCCGTCCCACCCCTTCCCTCCCCGGTCCTCTTTGTCCCCGCGGCCTCACCGCTCTCCTTGCTCCCGGGCCTCCCTCGGCCTCCCCGCTGCTGCCAGCACCGTCCCTCCTCGAGTCCCACTCTTCTCCCGTGCGACCCTTGCTTCCCTTGGCCCCAGCATCCCAAAACCGTCCACTTCTCACCTAGCCCTCTCTTCTCTCCCTACCACCTCGTCCCAGTTCTTGCTGGTGGGGACCTGTTTCCCAATCCCTCTACCCTACCTACCCTTCTGCCTGACTATCCCCAGTGTAGACTCAGCCCAGAAACTAACCTGTGCAAGTAGCTCCTGGTAGCCAGGACCGGGAACCCCATGTACACACCTGTGGTCTTTTCCAGAGGGGTGTTAGGGCCTGACCTTTCACAAGTAGGCAGACTTGAAGCTTCCCGGGTTAAGCCTCAAGTCCGGTCTCTTTGTATTTTCTTTACTCTTGTTTGTTTTCGAAAGGCATTTGAGTAACTAGATCTAGGCGGATCACTCGCTGCTCGCCAAGAGAAAATGTCCCTCTTTTCCTAAAAGGTTCTGGGTGATTAACTTCCCCACACTGCACCCACCCACCCTCTTATTTCTTTCTCTTTCTTTTAATCTACGTTTCTCTCTCTCCCCCACCCCCACACCCCCACCATCACCACCACCACCACCCTTGGCTTTATTGCTCTGAGTTAATTTGAAAGTTTGGCCTTCAGCCTTGGCGGTAGAAAATGTTGGCTGAGCTGTGAGATCTGCCTTTCTCGGTTCAGTTATCTGCGAACTACTTTGAACTAGAAGGGAAAGATGTTAAACTATTTCAACTGACAGCCCCTAAAGGTGTGTGGGCCCTGGATCACTTCACTGGCCTGGGACCTGAACTTTTCCAGACATATACGGGTTTCTATATGTTCTCCAGCTTGCAACACCTGTGTGTGTACCTTCACTCAATACTATACTTCAGGAACCAAGCAAGAAAAATAAACTTCAATTAGGTGGAAGTGTGTGTGTGTGTGTGTGTGTGTGTGTGTGTGTGTGTTCTTAGCAGAAACTTGTCAGGGAACTGCCTGAGAGAGCCCTGTGTATTCAGAGAAGGAACAACTCCCCACATTGTCACTGGGTTGACTCTAATTCCCCCCCTCCTGAAAAGGCTTTGGTCCCCTCTCCTGAGTCTCCATTTAATGTTGACAACCCAGCGGCGCTCCCTAATGGCCCAGCGGGTTGCACAAATTGGCAGTGTGCTGAGATGTTATCAGGACAACACCCCATTGAGTAAGTTCTTGAAACGGTGAAGTGGAGGCCCTTTCTCTGGGCCACTGGGCGCCTGTGGCCTTTCCACCAATCAGAACTAGAGGTTGCAGTGGCCACCTGTTGTCCCGAAAGAGAACATCTTTTAAGTTTCACTATGAGTAACTAACAATGGCGGCAAAGTGCAGGGTCTGGCCAAGGGAGAGAAGCAACTGCTGACCCAGGGTACCAGAAAAGAATTTTCCTAGCCAGTAACCCTTAAAGGGAGCAAGCGTCAAAGGCTGGGAAGATGAACTTTTCTCTCTGCACACTCCTATCTCTCCCTCACCTTATGGTCTATCTGCCTTGCATCTGGAGCAATCTGAGCTTGATTACAGAGGATGAAGTAAAGTATAAACAAAGTTGCAGAGAGAACCTGGAGTTGTAATCAGACCTCCTGAATCAGGCACATAAATACTCAGCAGCAGAAATCCCACTAGCTGCAGGAGCTGGAATTACAGGAGCTGGTGGGTTGCACTCACAGAAACTGTGAGAGTCTTGCCCCTAGAGTCTCTGGGTTTAGGAATGCCTGCTCACACCCCATACCACTCTTGGCCACCATTTTAGTTTGTTTGTTTTTGTTTTTTTTTTTTTTTTTTCTTTTCCCTATGAAGCCTCTGACTGTCACGCAGAAGCCTTTGAGAGGAGAGGACACTCACAAGTCTGCCCTTTAGTTTAGGGTTGGGATGTAAGCAAAAGTGTGAGTATTGGGGGAGGGGTGAATGGAACTGTGAGACCAGAGATGTGCTTGGGGCATCAGAGTGAGAAGTCACTGGTCACTTGGGAAGTCTGTGCAGGAGATCGTTCCACTCTGTCGCCACACATTCAACAATTGTCCTTGAGCACTCAGTGTATGCCAGCCACTGTTTATACACTTGTGTATAAGAAAGGACACCCCAGCGTAACTCGTGAAAGTTTTTAGAAGGGAACTATGTGTTGTACTGCAGCAACATAACACACACACAGAGAGAGGGGAGGGATAGGGAGAGAGGGGGGGGAAAGAGAGGGAGGGGGGGTCCTGTCTCATCCAACCATCTGGAGGTCCTGTCATGTTACAGCTATTACAATTATTGAGTTGCAGAATATTTTAAAGGAAACTCAAGGGATGGGGTGGTTTGGTGCACCTTACATGATGCTTGGTACCTCGAGAGCATCAGACTTTGCTTGCTTCGTCCTTTGCAGTGGATAAGAGGAAGTTTAGCCGGAAACTGGGAAAGATGGGGGAGGGGAAGAAGAGTAAATGCTTTCACATTGGAGTATCCTTGGCAGGCAGTATGGCTGGGGGCGTGGGGGAACTTAAGGCTACACAGGGCCTCTGACTCAAATAATCTCCCTGGAGGGGACTGTATCTTAGGCATCTGATGTCTTTGGAATTTTGTGTGGGTGAGTACCAAAGTTATACTGTTTCATTTAGAACCCATTAGATTTGAACTCTCTATTGTGTTGGTAGTGGCACCTCATTTCAGAAGTTCCAGAGGACATATAAATAAGGCCCATGCACAAACAGCTTTAGAGTGGATTCTGAAGTATTGAGGACCATTGTGATGTGATGTCATCCAGTCTGTCGGAACTTTCCTTTCTGAATCCCATACCGAAGGCTTCCTATCAGTAGGCAAGCCGTAAACCTGAAGAGGCTTCTTCAAAAACATTATGTTAAATGTGATTTAAATGGATGCTGAATAGTGCTAACTGTAGGACCCCCTCATGAGGAACTCCCTCGGGTCCTCAGGTCACAGGAGTCTGGGAATCCCACTACACTAACGTTTATTAAGAAGGGTAGCAGAGGGCCGGAGTGGGAGTGGTTCAGTGGGCAAAGAACTTACCTGGAAACCGGAGGACCTGAGTTCAATCCCCAGAGCCTACATGAAAAGTTGGGCAAGCCTGTAGCCACAGGGCTGGGGAGGTAGAGACAAGGTCTTGAGGCTTTACCAACGAGCTGGTCTAACCATACTGCTAAGCCTCAGTCCAAGGAGAGACCCTGCCAGAGAAAAGGTAGATGGCCCTTCTGAGATACCCAAAGTTTACCTTCCACACGTAAACACACATGAAAATACACATCCGTGAACAAACACACATACTTTTCAAAAAGTGACCGTAGAAGTCTTTGTGAAGCCAAAACATAAATTCTGAGCATAAAGAAACTCCTTGAGCCATTACTATTAGTTGAATCAGACTGGTGCCTCTATTCATCCATGAATATTTTTAATGAGAAAAAAAAATAAGTAAATGTTACAAAATATGAAAGCTGCTTTAAATCTTAACAGAGCTCTCTCTTCCCCCCTCCCCCTTTCTGTGGCCTCAGGTTAAGCAGGGACCAGAGAGGAGTGTATTAAACCCAACCCCGCTGGATGTTGTAACCAGAAATCTTACTTTTAGGAATTTCTGAAAGTCATGTAAGCCAAATGAGACAGATACTATTAAATATTATATATGGCTTAGTTCTCTTGCGTTCGGGTGATGAAAAGTCCTATCCAAATATTATGATCCTTGTTTGCAGGATGTAATGTAGCCAAATTAACAGCAGCTCCAAATGGAAATTAACAAGGCCAGAGCTTCTCGAGTTTCTCCTCTATTCCCATAGTAACAGCCAATGTATTATAAGGGCAAGTGGTTGGTGGTTGGTTTTGTATCTGAACTTGGCTTCCAGTCATAAAGCAGTGTCTGAACTCTTACTACATTGCCACGAAGTTTAAATTTCCTGTCAGAGAATCGGCATTTCACATTCATAGTTGGGATCACAAGCAAATGAAATCAGACTGACCAACATTCTCACAATGGTTAACATGGGGGTGGGGTGAGGGGGACATCCAAGGGACAAGCCACTAGCACAACACCCAAGAAAAACTTGTCAAAGGGCAAGAGTTCCACCAGGAAATGCAGGGCAATACGGCCTGAAGGAAACCTCTAGGCCAGGGGACTCAACGTTTCAGTTTTTACTAAATCGAAACTTCTAGTCTAGAAATGCAAATTATTTCTATATTTTTTACTCCAGTTAAAGATATAGAAACATGAGCAGATGGAACAAAGTAAGCCTTCCCTTCGTAATAATTATATGTGTTCAGTTGTGTCCATGAGATTACTTCTTGCATTACTAAGACAGATTTTGTTCATGTTGGTCTCTGTACAGGAGATGCAGGGAGAGTACACCAAAACTAACCGCCACTTCTCCAATTCACTGTTACCTTTTCTAAGAATACAGTCACTGGTAGGCTCTGACAGACTGTAATTATGGATCAACAACCCCAAAAAACCTAGGAGCAAAAAGCACTAAGCTGAGAATTAATTCCTAGAAATAAGAGCAGAACCACATCAAGTCTTTGCTTGTGGTCTGAGTCGTTCCTCAATGAAGCTATTTTAGAAGCCAATACCCTTAATACAATCAGGAGGTGTGCAATTTTCAGTGTCTCTACCCTTAAAAAAAAAAAATCCATTCACAGAAATCCTAAGCTGTTGTCCTGCCTATTTGCTGAAACATATTCTATTTTTTCTGAAGTGAAAGAATGACCTCTTTTGCAGGAACAATTTTTCAGAGACAGCGTGTTTATCAAATGGTTTCTCTGTTTTCATAAAAACAATTTATTTCTCACTGAACTCTTGGAGATAAGCATCAAAGCCAGGAAGAACACACAATGAAGTTTATAATTACACTCCAGAAACAAATCCTAGGTAGTTTTTATTTTGTTCAAGTGAAAAAGGCTTTTTTTTTTTTTTTCCCTCAAAAAGACAAAGGCAGTGATGGTTGATGATGAGGCTTCCACGGGAGTGGAAGTGAGGAAACCCAGCCAGTTTACAGCAGGAGCCCCCCCCCCCCCCACAGGGCTGCCCACAAAGCCCAGCTAAACAATGAATGCTGAAGACCCAGTATTTTCTCTCAAAATGGGTGGGAGGGGGGTCAATCCAGATTTTATTTTTCATTAAGGAAGAGCTATAGGAGAGTGAAGGAGAGAACCGATATACATGAAACCTTCTCATGACAGCTCCAAAGAGCACTACATGTAAACGCATCTCCATGACATCCTCTCTTGGTTAGATCCCGGCATTCCTTGTCTCCATTTACATGCGATGTTCTCTTTAAGCAGCAGCACACGATAAACCTGTAAGAAAATAATAATGAATAAATAACCGAGAGAAGAGTCCAAGTCTGATAAAGAGTGTGTGTCTTGAGAAAGGAGAAACAATTGCTTTTGATCAGAGAGCAGCCGAGGACTCGCTGCAAAAAATCATCTCCCTTAATTTACATAGATCTGTGCATGCCAAACAGATGAATGTTTGCGCTTCCAGTAACAGTGCAGGTGCGTCTCCTGCAGGGTCTAAATCTCTACCTCATCAAACTGCTTCGCCAGAGTGGGACATGCCCTCTTTCCTGGAATGGCTTCAAGTTTTCTCCCCAGCGTTCCAGCCACCTGTTTGTGGAGTTCATCCCGTGGTGTCCGCGCAGGCAAGTAGAAACAAGAGAATGAAAATAAATGACCTTGTTTGTTATTTATAACAAAAGAAACTCAGCAAAATTAATGCTGTGGAGCTTGACCTCGTGACCCGAGAGAAAAGGCCACCTCGTGGCTTTGTAGCCAACACACAATAGCCAGGCAGCTCCCATTGTCCAGCCAGTGTGACTTTTGGATGGTCATTAAAACCCTATATCCAAAATATTAAATGTTTTACAAGTTAGATTAGAGGATTTGCACTCTTTTTTTTTTTTTTAAAGAAAAAAAAAAAGGCATGTGTAAAGTGGTAAGTCTGGTTAGCACAAGAGCTTTTCCCTTTAAAGACAGCAAGTAAAATCACTCAGCTTTATCTATTCATTCTGTCCTGTGTCAACACGTTGAAGAAAAGGGAAATATTAAAAAATTTCAAATGAGCACCCTGGGAATTCGAGAGAGTTGAGTATATAATAGAAATCAAACAGCAGAAAGATCTTTGCAAGTGGTCCAGGGAAAACATTTGGTTTCCTTCCTGTTGAGGCCACTGCTGGGCAAGGAAGACCCAGCTTCCTTCAACGTAAACACATTGTGGATGCTGCCCCTGGAGTTGTGTGGTGAAATCGCATTGCCTCATTCTCTTTACTGCTATCTCCACATAGCCCACAAGTTAGAGACAGGAAGAAGACGACAAGCACACGGAAGTGCCTAAAGGTCATTCAATATTGATCTTAAGATGCGTCAGTTCAGAATAAGCAGCAACTCCGGGTGTTGAATCTCGGGTTTACCTGCATTCCTGGTCTTTTTGGTCCCTTCTTCCCTAGTTAACATCAAAAAGTGTTGAAGTTGCAGCATCAAATATTCAGTCAAGATCTAATTTTTTTTTACATTAAAAAAAAAATCCATTAGGTGTTGCTTTTATGAGAAACCAGCAAACTATCTTCAAATATCTTTTTTTTTTCTATATATGTAATTTAGCATCAGCAAATATTTGGTTTGTATGTCTATTAAATAGACCTATATACCCAGGTCAAATAAAAATGTCTTGGGTATAAAAGAATTCCAATGTGGGAAAGTCTAGGGAAAGCTGGCAGGGCACACAGGTCTTCAGAGACGCCGTGGTCATATATCAGCATCTAGAGCAAGAAGAAGTGATAAATTAACAAGGAAAGATCCAACTCCCTGATGAACCTTTTTGGGATTAGCCAGTTCACAAATACCAAGAAGGGAAGTATGGGAAGATTTTTAATTTAACTGGTCTGAAGAAACACATGGGGCAGGCCAAGACAACATACCAATTATTGTTTGTCAGAAAGTCTGAGCTGTTTTTTATTTATTCTTTCATAACTTTGTTCATACATACTCGTTTAATTTTTTTTTACGTAGAAATAAATAATGTGAGCCCAACTCATTAGGTTTGGCTTTTTATCTGTAGTAAAAGAGAAAATTATGTGAATGGCAAGCTATTTTAAAATACCACATCTACCCTGCATCCAACTACTCCAGGATTCCACCCATCCCCCCCCCCAACTCCTTCCCAACTTAGTGTCGGCCTCTTGTTTCTTTCTTTCTCTTTCTCTTTCTTTGTTTTCTTTTTCTTTCTTTCTTCCTTTCTTTCTTTCTTTCTTTCTTTCTTTCTTTCTTTCTTTCTTTCTTTCTTTCTTTCTTTCTTTCTTTCTTTCTTTCAAAACCACTGCTGGCCCATATGTACATGGATGTAGAGCTAACTAACCCCTGGCCCATGGGCAACCTACCATGGACAGTACTCCTAAAGAAGGTGAACTCTCACTCCCCAGGAGCAATCAACTGCCTTCATCAGCTAGGAATGGGGTCTCATGAGCTCCTCCCCATCCATGCTGGAATGCCGACGAGTCTTGTGTGGGCAAACACAGTGAGCTCACTCATTCAACTGCCAATTCAGATCCAGATGAAATTGGTTTCATACCTGTCCTCCCTGATCTCTGGTTCTTAGAATCTTCCTGTCCCTGATCTACAACGTTCATTGAGCACTAAGAGAAGGCAGTGTGATACTAATGTCCCAGGTATGGCTGAGCATGCCACAGACTCTTGATCTCTGCACTCTGTGACCAGTCATGTATTAATCGCTTTCTACTGAAAAACAAGCTGATCTGGCGAGGACGGAGAGCTGCATTCATCTGTGGGTATATTCACATAGGAATGAAGTAGTTTGATGCGATGTACTTTTAGTAAAATAAGGGTGTTAGGTTCTCTTACAGGTCCTATGAGCTCTCCGTGGTTCTCCATTGGTTCTTGGCTATATTTATAGCATGTTTTTTTTTTCCTGTGGTATAAACCCAAGTCTAATCAGAAAGCCATTGGTTACACCCTAGTATTCATGTGACTATTGTACCCATAGTTATTGTAGCTCTGTTTCACAGCAGGGTAAGACTGTCCATGGCTCTTCTCCCTGAATCAGTTACTTTTTGGTTAGTGTGGTGAAACACCATGTTCAAGGCAACTCACAGAAAAAAACCCTTATTTTGGCTGTGGCATCAGGCTGCAGGCATGGTGGCAGAAGCAGGAAACAGAAAGCTCACATCTTGAACCACAGAGACGGGGGCAGTGTAAGCAAACTGAAAATGATTTGAGGACTTAAACTCTCAAGACCCACCCCCAGTGACGCACGTCCATCAGCAGGACCCGATCTCCTAAACGTTCCCAAACAGCACTACCACTGAGGACTGAGTGTTGGGGGGCGGGGGGGGGAATCGATTTTTAAAGCAATGCACACCCCAAAACCTAAGCGGTGCCTTCTAGTACTATGAAAGCTAGCCAGCTGGGAAAATGCTTCCAGGTTGGAACTCGCTTGACTTCTCCAAGTCTTGAGACCAAAGCATGTTCTATCTGCAGCTATATGGTCTTACATCAAGTACCAGTGGGCAATGGAGAAATGACAACAGCTTGCATTGTTTTGGGCAAATCTCTGACATCCCTAACAACTACTAACCAACAATGTATCTTAGCTTAGACAGTAGGATATTTTTGTTTGGCAATCAATGTTCTTTGGAAGGATTATTATCTTCCACGTTAATCAATTCCATCTAGACATCCCTCCCCCTCATGTTTAGGGGGCAGAGAGCATTCATAAAAACTTACAAAACACTAGATTTCCACATGGCTTTTCAAACATAGTTCAGCAATCTCTCCCTATAGCTCCTTCCTCCTTCATATCACCATGTTTTATTAGCACCCACCCCTTAACAGATTTCTTGCCCCACCTCCTAACTAAACCCTCTTAATCTGAAAGCACCACCAAGTTCTCACTGTGTGCTCTAAATACCGAGGTCTTTCAGTAGCTGTGTTACAGAGTCAGCAATAGGACAGAGGGGTGAGCAGTTCATTTCTCCCAGAACCAGAAGCCATGCCAATGAGTTTTTACACACATATTTTCACTGTGCCTTTCCAGGTAAAGCACCAGAAGAGGAAAACACATGCCCCCTGCCTGTACCACACGTCCCTGTGGGTACTACCTATGACATGGGGGAGTATTGTAACGGTGAAATGATACCATCAATCACCATCACGGAAAAACACGGTCTTGCCAAAGAAGTCAAGAAACATGTTGCAGAAACTGTTACAGAGGCTATGTTGAGGTTGTTTAGAAAGGGGGGGGGGGAGCAGTCATCTAGGATCCTGGGAACAGAAGAGGGAAGCCCTGTCAGAAACACATTTGCAAGGTAGCATTTTCAGTAGGCAAAAGAGAAGAAGAAATATTCTAAATTAGGGAATTTTTAACTACACAAAGAAGTCATGTATGTGATGCCATCCTGAAGTCCTATCAGTCGTCTCACCTATAAATGATG
The DNA here is from genome assembly GCF_900095145.1 of Mus pahari. Lineage (NCBI taxonomy): Eukaryota > Metazoa > Chordata > Mammalia > Rodentia > Muridae > Mus > Mus pahari. The sequence continues at coordinate 14,673,283 of NC_034609.1, forward strand.
CTTCAGTATAGGGGGTACCTAGACAACTCCAAAGGACCGTGTTAGGCTGGAACCCCCCTACTCATCCCCTGCACAAGCAAGGAAACCCCATCTCCCTTCCTTCCCCTAACCCCTCCCACACAGAAAAAAAGCTCCCCCATCCCTCAGAGAACTCTCCAGGTAAAATTTTACTCCTCATCTCTGCATTTCTAGCAACCAATCCCAGAGTGCCTACCCAGGAGCTCAGTCTTTGACCATGTATAGGCAAAAAAAAAAAAAAAAAAAAACAGCTCCTAGCTCACACATCACCACCCCACACCCAAGTCCTATAAAATGCCCTTGCTTGATCCTGGATGTGTGACTTCACTGACCTCTACCTATGAGATCAGTGAGCTCACCCAAGAGCTGCCTCCTAATAAACCCGCCTTTATCTACTTTTAATCTGGTTTAATCTGGTCTCTATCTGTGTCACCAGGGGAGAGAAAAAGCATACAGGCTGCTTCTCAACTACATTGCCATCCACCTATCCACCACCCCAGGGCTCTTGCTCTTTTGTATGCTTTTATTTCTGAAGAGATACTGTTGTGAGTCAGGCTTTTCCTGGGGAGATGTAACACACACGTCGACTCACTCCAGAAAAGAAGCCCACGCTAGGTCAAAGAATAGATACCACCAAAGTCCTACTTTAGTAAAACAGTGAGATTTGTTGGGGTTTCTTATGGGAATAGGGGTGAGGGTGACTTACGGGTGCAAGAAATGACTCAAGAACAGTTCTATTATCAAAGCACACCTCAGTGTAGTGCTGGTTTACCAAAGCCGGGAACCTGGAGCATCCTGCAAGCCTGATGACAGATCAACAGGTTGGGGGGGGGGGTGTCCAGGAATTGCCTCACAAACCACACAAATACCAATCTCGGCCAGAAAGAGACAGTTCATTGAGCATACCCCCCTCCCCTTCCAGGACTGGTCAACCAGGACCATGGTGCAAATTTGGGAACTGAATCATGAACCCAAGTTAAAATCCTATAGGGTTTTTAAGCCCAAATCCCACAAACATCTGTACCATGTTATTCCACCAATCAGGATTTAGGGATAAGGGAATTTTCTTGGGAACAACATGTCTCTGTTGTACACGTACCCTGTTACCATTGGTTGGGATATTCAACTGTGACAGAGGACTTGCCGTGTCTGATATTCATGCCTTCACTTGTCTACCAGGTTGGGACTTGTCTAACATCATGTCATAACTTGCCATCCAACCAGGATGACAGTTACCCACATACATGTCTCTTTCTGCCAAGTACTAGAGCACTACTCAAAATGGAAGTCGTATTCCAAATGGTTTCTGATGCTGGTGCAGGTCTTATGTTAGAGTCTATCCCAGGGGCAGCTTGCAAAGGCAAATACCATAAAAGCTTATACATAGGTGCAGGAAGTATTGTTGGGTGATTGGTTCAGGTCCAAGTCTATTGTAGGTAACTATGCAAAACAGTTCTCTGGAATTCTATCATGAATGGTTTCCAAGGGCACAGAATATAACAGAATATGTAATCAGTCTTGGCATTAGAAAGTTTCCTAGTAACAGCAGAAGCCTATGAGAAAGTTTCCTTATAATGGCAGGCGAGCCAGGTAACTGTTACCTAAGCCTTAACACTTTGCCTGCACCTTAACATTCCATCCAGGCCTTAGTATTTGACCTACGTCCTAACAGAGACTGTTCTTTTCTGATGGCTCAGCTGATCCAAATCTCTTCCAGGCAGCTCTCCTGGTTTCTACTTCCTCCAGGCTGCTCCGATGGTCTCTGTGTCTCCTTTGCATCTTGGTTTATCTGAAATTATTGTTTATTTTTAGCAAGAAGAGGCCTAGTAAATCTAATCAGTTTCAGGAACTTCCTGAAGTTATTTTGAGTCTCTCTCTCTCTCTCTCTCTCTCTCTCTCTCTCTCTCTCTCTCTCTCTCTCTCTCTCTCTCTCTCTCTCTCTCCCTCCCTCCCTCTCTCTCCCTCTCTCCTCTCTGATGGAATATTTCAGTCTTGCCAGACCCAGGGGTTGAGTGAGGAGTATCTGGGGTAGGGATGGGGGGGGGCAGGAGGGATGGGAGGATGTGGAATAGGGGTGGGTGGAGATGGAGCAGGGAGTGGGAGTTTGGAGGCAGTGCCACATAACAGAGGCTTTTATATGGGGCCTGATGGTCTTAGGGTAAAAGAAAAATAGAGATGCCATGGAAGGATGCTGTGGTGCTCAAAGTAGACTCACTTCACTTCCATTCACCTTTGTTGGCCAAAGCATGTCAGATACTCACACCTGATGTCAGTGTAGAAGAAAGTATAGCTTTTCCAGAGGGACTGACCTAGTCCAGGGGACCTCCAATAGTTTTCAGTAGTTAAGTCCATAACACTAGGTTTTTAATATATTTTCAAAATTCTCAAACAAGTGTCCTGCAACAGTGAGTGTTGAAGGAGGAAGGGTTGAAAGGGTTGGATTATGAGAAGCAAGGTATAAGGGAAAGGACCTGGGTAGGAAAGGGAAGCCTGGTAGAATCTGAAGGTCAAGGCAACCAAATTGCATTGAAAGAAGATTTCATGGTGGATCACATAAAATCACGGCCAGGAATTAGACCTTAAAGTCTGACCCATATTCAAAAGAGTCACTTAACAGTGAATTCCGACTGCATGCCAGCTGTATACTAGAAAAACATACATGTGTCTTTTCAGTGTACTGTCGTGGCTGTAAGCATTAAAGCTCTGAATGGAAAGATATCCTAGCAGTCAGGAGCTAAGGAATACCACAACATCACACTACACGACAAATCTAACATGAGAAATTTGGTGGGGGGGGGGGGAACCACACTGTATAATGCCTGCCACCTAATTGGTTCTTTGCTCAGGAGAGAAGCAGCAAAGAACCAATCAGGAGGCAGGCATTATACAGCGTTGAAGGGAGAGGAATTTCCAGGGTGGCCTGAGATTGGTGGAGCTTTGTGGCCTGATCTTGGGGCAACATCAAGGATTGGTGGGATTCTATTGAGCAAGCTCAGGGAATGGTGTGATTTTGAGCTCGGAGGTTGGTGGGATTGTGGCTTGATGTCAGGCTTTTTTTTTTTTTTCTCCGTACTACGGAGCTTGGCTGCCGGTGTCTCAAGGGGCTGGAAATGGCTGTTACATCCACTAGAATAGTCAGCAGATGGGACCATTGCAAGGACCTTACAACAATATCTCTCCTGGTAGATAAATATTGCTATCCTCTTTCACACTGAAGATGAGGGTTCACGGAAGTGAGGATGTCACGCTTAAAGAGAAAAAAGTAAAATGGTGTGCTGGCTAGTTTAGCGCCAACTTAACGCCAACTTGGAGTCCCCTGAAAGGAGGAGCCTCAGCTGGGGCTTCAGTAAGATGGGGCTGTAGACCAGCCTGAAGGACATAGTTTGAATTAGTGGTTGATGTGGGAGGGCCCAGACCAGTGTGGGTGGTGCCATGCCTGAGCTAGTGGGTCTGGATTTTATAAGACATCAGGCTGAACAAGCCACGAGGAGCAAGCCAGCAAGCAGCATCCCTCCATGGCTTCTGCATCAGCTCCTGCCTGCAGGTTCCTGCCCCATTTGAGTTCCTGTCCTGACTTCCCTCAGTAAAGAACTCTGAGAAGAAAGTATGAGCCGAATAAAGCCTTCCTCCCCAGGTTGCTCTGTCCGTGGTGTGTCAGCCCAGCTATAATAGTAACCCTAACTAAGACAACAGTGGCATAAAGTCAAGTGTTTTCTTTCCATTACATCACTGCAGGGCAAAGAAATAAACATGTCACTTTTCTTCAACAGAATCTTATCTTCTTGTATTCACAGCCTGAAAGCAAGGGGACAGGTACGTCACAGTGTACAGCAAACCTCAAGCAGAAAGTGTCACTAAGATGGCGTCTCTACAAACACTCCCCTCATGGTACAATGTCAAAAGTGGCTAGAAATCAACACATAGTTCTAGGAGGGACTCTCTAGAAAATCCTATAGTGGAAATGGACCGTTTTCCAAGTGTCCCTACTGGGGGGCACTGTCCAGATTTTCTTACTGTTACTGAGGGGTGGGGGAGGAGGTCATGTGAGCAGTTCTGCCAAGAGAATTGTGAGATAACATATGATAGACAACTGAGAGCTCATAAACCTATCATGTCCTATGATGGTGTCCTAGGGTGATATTAAATATTCCAACTAACACAGGTACAAGATGAAAGATATCAAGTATGTCCTGTATGTGAGCAAAATCTTGATGGTATTCAGCTTTTTCAGGTATTAATGCTTGGTGTTGAGAGCAGCATGATCCTCCCAGCCCACCCTCACTAACAAACAACCTTCTGAGTTCATTTACTATAAGGAATGAGCACATCTGTCTTTCTCAGGCCCTAATTCCTACTGCTACATAGAGAGGGCCTTTCATATTATATACACAATATATTGTTGGGATAAAAGTGAATGAATCTCAAGTTTAATCTCGGCTCTGAATGCTGTAAACTTAAGCTACCTATGATCATCTTTGGAAACCAGTGGCTGGCATGTCTTCCTAATCTATCGTTTCGTTGTATGACCTCTTAGGGTAAGGTCTTTATTTTCATCACTGTCCCAGGAGGCAAACACTCCACGGTCGTGAGGAAGTTGTTTCAGGTCTCTGAGCTGGCCATGTGAGTTCCACATTCTGCACAATTATCTGCAGTAAATGAAATAACACGTCTAATTTTTTTTTAATTATCCAGGAAGATGAAAATCCATACTGATTTTGTGTTTATCTTTCTTAGGACACATTAACAAGATGGATAGTTGACAGGAAGGGTGTTTAAAAAGACAGTTGCCGAAACTTTCCTTGGCTATTTCATACATGAACTTGATATCTGGGCGAGGGGGCGCCCTTGATCACCTCCTCTAAATACATTCCTTACTCTTTTTGCTTTTCCATTACGCTGTATCAGGTCCTCCTCCTCTCTGGGCATCAGTGTTCATTCAGAGTCGATCTTTCACTAGGTCCTTGTTTTCATGGTCAGGGATTAGAAGTTCATTGTGGTAGTTAACCGTGGTTGAGAACTTGATAGGATTGGGAAGCGTGCAGGCCGGTAGTAAAGCCCATCCCTGACTGTGCCTGCAAAGGTGTGTCCACAGAGGATGAACTAAGAGCAGAGACTCACCTTGAATATGAGCCGTACCATGTCACAGATGAGGGATTAAAGCAGAATGGAAGGAGGAGGAGGAGACAGCTAGAGGGCATGAGAATTCTCCACACTGTTCCCCAGCTGCCGTGATATGATGCGTTCTCCTCCACTCCCTCCCACCCTAAAACCTCAGCGACTGCTAGCAAAATAAATCCCTGCTTTCTCAACTTGTTTCCTGGCGTGTTTCCTCACAGCAGTAAGAAAGTCTGTCCGATACAGTTAGCCACTGGCCGTGATCCATTTCCGGTCCACGAGGCATGTATAAAAGAGTGTCGAGGGTGTATGACATGGATTTCTTTGCTTTTATAAGAAATCAAAAAACAATCACCTCTTCTCCAGACAATGCCAATGCTATGCCTCAAAACTGCACGTGTATTGTGACAGCCCCAAGTGATCTCTGAGGTCAGAGCCACTGCACAAGGTAGAGGCTGATGGAACGGAAACGTGGAAAGAAAGGGGATGCTTGGTGATGCTGTGAATTACTGATGAAGCAAGCCTGGACCTCTATTTTGTCCTGATTGCTAGGTATGTAAAATAAGTGACTTGGCCTTCAGTATGACTGATTCTATTTTCTGTTACAAATGTGGCAATGAATCCCTCTTAAACTCTAGTTTAAGATTGGTTGGGGATGCTGTGTAACAAAATACCGCAGACTGAGTATCTTTTGCAAGAGAAATGTCTTGTGGCCTCGTTTTGGAGGCTGGAATACCAGGATGAAGAGCTGTGGGTGTCACTGCCTTACTTTTGCCTTTGGTGTCTCCCCTTGGCTCAGGGATGGGTGTCCTCTCACCATTTCTTCACACGGCCTTTTCCATATGCACCTGTTCTCAGTGTCTGTTCTCATGGCCCCCTTTTATAGGGATACTGGTCAAACTGTTTTACAGCCTACTCACAAGGCCTCATTTTAAGGTACCCATATCTTTAAAGGCTCTATCTACAGAAAACAGTCGCTTTCTAAGTTACTAAGGGTGATGACTTCAACATATGAATTTGGGAGAGATAAGTCCAGTTCATACGTATTTATGCCCAAACTTTGGTTTGTTTTAGTCTACAGAAAAGCCCTTATAGAACTAAAGGCTATTGTTCTAGTTTGCTTCTCTATTTCTGTGATAAGACACTGTCCAGAAGTCCCTTGGGGGAAAAAAAAAAAAGATTTCTTTCGCTTATAGGTTATAGGTCATCAGTGAGGGAAACTGAGGCAGAAACTCAAGGCAGGAAAGGAACCCAGTGTTAGGAGCTGAAGTGGAGAACATGGAAGAACTGGGCTTACAGGCTTGTTGCCCCCATCCTGCTCAGCTGCCTATCTTATACACCCCAGATCCACTTGTTCAAGAATGGTACTGCCCACAGTGGGCAGCCCTCTCACATTGATCAACAATCAAGAAAGTGCCCCCAGCCCAGTCTAGTGAAGGCAATATCTTAGATGAGAGTCTCCTTTCAGAGGTATCTAGGTTTGTGTCAATTTCATAAAGCCTTACCATAACAGTTACAGAGTCAGATCTCCTAGAACCAGTGCACTGTTACTCTCTCCATCATCTTTCCCCATTTTAGTTTCAATGTATAGCCAACGGCTAAATTCATACACCAAGAAAATTTGAATGGCAATAAGGTTTTTGGCAACTCCAGTGGATCAGGTGATCAATTCATACATTTATGTTGTAGTTAAGGGGACTCGAAGCAGATTAAATAATCACAAAGTTGTTTGTTTATCATTGATAAAAATGTGAAAAAGTTTTTGGTGAAGTTTTATTCTGATGTTAGTTCTGAATTATTTTTTAATTATACCATTTTAATGAATAGATTAGGAAATAGAAGGCATGCCTCTGGGATTCTTAATTGCTAAGATGTCTGACACATGAGTTAGTGTAGGTGGGAGAAGAACTCAAACTCAAAATAATCTTAAAGGATGAGAACACTAGGTAGAATCAAAATGAAAGAAAATTAACTGAAATTGATATTAACTTCCAATTTTGGAAGCATTGCCAGTATTGGCTGGCAAAATAATACCGCAGAGCTTAAATTGAGCCTTTCTGTAAATTACAGACCTCTGTGGAGATGTGTCTTCCTTTCTGAGAGAGAAGCCTTTTAATTTGCTGTGTGTTTGTATAAAGTTGGCTTTATAAATGACTTAGAATAGACTATTCCTGTAATTTTGATTTCCCTTTTACTTAAAAACCAGGCATATAATGAGAAAATAATTTGTGACCCTTAGGCTAACTCTACAACCTAGAAAAATCCAGGAGGAAAGAGGACCCCTTCCTAAGATAGCCCAGTGTGGTATGGCTGCTATAGGACACAGCCTTGTCTACATGACACCCTACTTGCCGTATATAGATGAGCATCCATGAGCACATTTCCCTTCAAAGAACAAAAAGGAAGATAAATGTATCCACTTGGAGCCATTTTGTTATGCTATTTTTATTTCTTTGCTTTTCAAAAATAACCATATTACACTCTTCTTAATGTATAGATAAGAGTTAGATCCTTATTGAAAGCTGAAGCCCAAATATTATTTTTTAAAATGTATAGGAAATGAAATGCCATATAATAGGTAGTCAGTGTCAGTAGTTAGATGAGTCTTGTTTCAAGTTACAGGTCCAGAGCATTTTCAGCATTTTCTATAGCATGTTATAGAAGACCATGCTATACATGCTCATGAGTACTTGCTTTTCCAATGTAACAATATACCCTTCAGCAGCTAAGGGTAGGTTTGTTTATTATAGATCAGCCTCTCAGCTATGAGCAACTAGGAAGGCAGGATATACGTATTTGATTGACTTTATTTGAAAACAGTGTAGAGCCCAAGGATGCAAGGTGGTGAGGAGTTAAGAAGCACAAGTGTAGAGTGGTGAGTTCCACACGCAGTCTTCTTCTGCCATCATGCTTCTATTAGATTCATAAATCGTATCCAAAAGATAAAACCTATGGGACAATACCCAGGAGGAAATGGCAATTCAGAACCTGTTAGGATTTGCATATGTCCCCTAAGGTCAAGGGCTGAGAAATTGATGATCAAAGACACAGTGTCGGTAGGTGTGGCCTAACGCGAAGTGATAAGGGCTGTTGCCTCATGAATGAATTAACCTACTAGAACATATTGAATATCAAAAGAGTGAGATATTTTAAGATAAAGGTCAACCTTCAGCTTACTATGTTATGCTTCTTGCCCTTTGGCTTTCCCTGGGGGCAGAGGTGGCAGCAGGAGACCATAGCATAGAAAGCCTCATAAGATGTCAGGATCTTTGTATTGGGTTTCCCAGCCTCCGGCATGCTGGGAAACACATCTCGTTCTTTGTGAGTCTCCAGCCTGCAGCACTCTACTATAGCAACACAAGATGAACTACAGGGAAACCTACTAAGGAGAAGATACCGTGCCGAGTATCCGAGGTTTTCAGTTCACATCACAAAGGGCTATGCCCTAGAACTGAGAGTCAACTAAAAAGAGACCAGTTCCATGAAGAATAAAGTCCAGATCTAAGCAGCCTTAATCCCTGATCAGACTAACGATCCATGTCTACATTGCAAACTGGGTGGGGTCTGAGTATGGGAAGGGAAGAGGAAATCTTCATAAAAGTACCAGACTCTCAGACTATCTTAATTTTGTTTTTATTTACACATGAAATCTACTCCTACACTACCAGTCATCTCTGAAGACAGAACCATGTGACCAGAGATCCAGATTTTAGGGACATACCTAAAGTGTGTCCAAAGGTTGAAGTTATTGGACATGAACTTTAAAAAGCCATGGGGATACCAATTCTCAACGCCCCAGCTCTTACTCAAGAGACACGGATGCTCCTCACCTACAGTGAGGTTAAAACCTGATAAACCCATTATAAACAAAAGACACTACAGTTTGAACTTCAATGGTTTTAGCATCCTAGCTTAGATTTAGCCTCTATGGAACATACTCAGGACAGAGATATTAGCCTACAGCCTGGGAAAATTACCTACCCCAACGCCTGTTTTATAATAAAGCATTAGCTATCTCATGTAGCTACTGAACTGCCCATATTTTCCAAAGGCTGGCAATACAGTACCATGTAGGGCACTTTCTTGTTAACCCTGGTGATGCCACAGCTAGGTAAGATATGTGGCTTGCTGTTGCCCAGCTTCATAAGAAATGCCGTGGTATATGCGGCTAGCCTGGAAGAGGATCAAAATTCAAAAGCTTTAAGTATAATTTCTACTGAATACATATTGCTTTTGTAGCATAGACAGATGCAAAAACTGTTAACCCCAACAATCATAAGTCATGGGATTTCTGCACTTAACTTAGTACATAGTCTTTATTCAGTGCATTTCCTCAGTAAATATTTAGTGATGTATACTGGTAAATTAATCCAAAATGAATGACATAGGTGTATTGACAATTTAAGCCTAAATAATTTATGTGTAATCTAACTGTAATTTCTAGAGATCCTACCATAACCCAAATATCCTACCATAAATCAATTTGATGTAGTCCACAGGCACTAAATTACATGGAGAAAGTCACTCACTCCTCCTCCTCCTCCTCTTCCTCTTCTTCCTCCTCCTCTTCCTCTTCTTCCTCTTCTTCTTCCTCCTCTTCCTCCTCTTCTTTCTCTTCTTTCTCCTTTTCTCCTTTCCTCCTTCTTCTTCATCATTATTAAATTATTTTATTTATTTACATTCCAAAAGTTGCCCCCTTCCTGGTCCCCCTGCCTGGTTCTTCCTGGTCCCTCATTCCCCACAACTCCCACCTCTGAGAGGGTGCTGCCCACCCACCCACCAGCATCCCTCTTCCATGGGACATTAAGTTTCCACAGGATTGAAGACATCCTCTCCCACTGAGGCCATAGGAGACAGTCCTCTGCTACATGCTCAGGGCCATGAACCAGCCCAGGAATGTTCCTTGGTCTTTGGTTTAACCTCTGGGATCTCTGAGGGGTCCAGGTTAGTTGACACTGTTGTTCTTCCTATGGGTTTGCAATCCCATTCAGCTCCTTCAGTCCTTCCTCTAACTCCTCCATACAGGTGCCAACTTCAATCCAATGGTTGGCTGTAAATATCTGCATGTGTCTCAGTCACTTGCTGGTAGAGCTGCTCTGCCCCGAGGACACCCATGCCAGTCTCTTCTCTGCATGCACAATATGGTCTCTGCAATAGTGTCAGGATTTGATGAATACTCATGGGATGGATCTCAAGTTGGGCTGGTCACTTTTCAGTCTTTGCTCCATTTTTGTCCCTGCATTTCTTTTAGACAGGAATAATTCTGGGTTAAAAATTTTGAAGATGGGTGGGTGAGCCCCTGCCTCAATTGGGGGCCATGTCTATCTACTGGAGATGGTCTCTTCAGGTTCCATCTCCCCACTGTGGGGCATTTCCTCTAATGTCACCCACATTGAGACTCTGGGAGTCCCTCCCATCCCAGGTGTCTTAGACTCTGTAGAGGTTTCCCCTGCCCCCTAGCTCCCACTGCTGTGTATGCTGCATATTTCATTTCAATTCATTCTCCTGGCCCTCTGAGCATTCTTCCTATCTCTCCCCATACCTGCTCTTGCCCCTTCTTTTCCCCCTACTTCCCCTCTACCACCCAGTTTCTTCCCTCCCTCTGCCTCCCTCCATCATTTTGTTTTTTCCTTCTAAGTGGGTTTCAGGTGTCCACACTTGTGGCTTCCTTCTTGCTAAGCTTCCTACCATCTGTGAGTTGTATCATGGCTATTTTGACCTTTTTGGTTAATATCCATTTATCAGTGAGTACATACCATGCATGTCCTTTAGGGTCTGGGTTACCTCACTTAGAATGCTATTTTCTAGTTCCATCCAAATTGCCTGCAAAATTCATGATGTTCTTGTTTTTAATAACTGAATAGTGTTCATTATGGAAATGAAGCCCATTTTCTGTATCCATTCTTCTGTTGACAGACATCTGGATTGTTGCCAGCTTCTGGTTATTACAAATAAGGCTGCTATGAACATAGTGGATCATGTGTCCTTGTGGTATGGTAGAGTGTCTTTTGGGTATGTTCCCAGAAGCATTCACTCTTCTTTTAACATTTAGTTCTAATGATCATGTCATTGAGAAAGTTTCAGCTTAATGACAACTGTCTCCCACACTACCCTAACACTATTAGATTTTTCTCTTTTTTTTTTTTTTTTTTTATTATTTTCTTTATTTACATTTCAAATGCTATCCCGAAAGATTCCCAT
>NC_034609.1:14693415-14750095 GCF_900095145.1 Mus pahari
CCCCTCCTGGGCAGGAGAGGCGCAGGACGATCGGGTCCAGCTGCGGGTCCCCTCACCAGTCAGCTCTTTCCCCGGCAGTGCAGCGGTGCAAAGATCAGATTTTTCTCTTTTAAGAAGGAAACCACAGGCCTCTAACTTGGCCCAATGGAAAGAGAGTTGTTATGGTTTCTCTACTTCAGATTGTTTATGAAGATACCATGGGCTTCTTGAGTATCTGGTATAACCAGAACTAGATATAGATTTAGATATAGATATAGATATAGATATAGATATAGATATAGGCATATATATGCATATGTATATGTATGTACACATGTATGAATTCTCCATAGTGTTCCCTTGGTTCTGAGGTATATGATTATTATCAGGGTTCCCCTTATGGCTGCAAGTCTATGGAGAGTGCTTTTGACTTCTGTTATCATTTAAAACTACAATTGTAATTTTTGCATTTATTTGAAGCAAACAGAAGTGAATTAAAGAAAGAATTCCTAAGAGTAAGAGACGTGAGAAAGACAAGGGTACGTCCTGAAGAGGACAGCATACTGACTTAACCCAGAGAGGTAGAGTTACCTATGCAAGTGCAGGATGCTGGCTGTGTGTCGGGCTTGGAGAAAACTCACAGGGTTCACCAGTCAGCATTTGACTACACACTTTTCCAGTGTGGAGATAAGGCACTGAGCAAGACAAGTCACTGAACATGTTTATAGTGTAGCGGAGGGATACAGGACAACATGCAGGCTAAAACTACTCAGAAATAACCTGGTATTTCTATAGGAAGGTAACTGGAGAGCCAACAACTTGAGCACAGAGAGGAAGACTGAGGGGAGGTATCTTTCGCGAGGCTGGGTCAGCAAGAGACCAGCTTCCCACTCCAAGGGTGCCTGGAACAGGGAACAGTAACAGCTGGGCTCTCTGCACCATTGCTGTGAGCAGAGGAGGAAGCCTGAGCCCCCTCAGTTGTTCCTCTTGACACCTGGGCGAATGGCTGTTTACACAGGCAGATCACCCAGCCGCTCCCTGAAAGGCAAACAGCTGCTTCCTGCCTTGTTAGCTGGCACAAATTGGGGCCCTGACATTGTGTGCCCACAGAAAGGAGAGGGAGCCTCCATTTGTGTTTTTATTTGTTGGTTCAAGCAAGACATCACCGACGCTTCCTTAGGACAAGGATGGAGGTGGGTCCTGGAAATAAAGTAAGGACAAGAAAGCTGTCACTCCTCACCTGGTCCCTCCCCTCCACTTAGAATCTAGGGTTGTCTAGCTTACCAGTCCCTAAGTCTACCTGCATACTACCCAACACATATGGGAGTATCAAAATAAAACAAATTTTGCCGAAAAGTCAGAGACTTTCCCAAGATCCAGGTCAAGATGGTTGTGGGTTCAGTCAAGTCAGTTATCCTAGCTCCCTTCTCAATGTCTCCTGCCTCTCAGCTTGTCAATCTGGGAAGCATTTGGACTAGTTCTTCCTAAGTTTGCTTTACCAAACTTTCATGGTTGAGTGAAGACCCGGAGTTCTCTCTTGTAAGTACACCAAAATTCAATACAATCCAAGTTTCTAAATTATCACATGGACCCTTTGGACTGCCGACTGAGGGTTATGTTTGTTTGCCTTCCTTTCCATAGGACACCTCTGAATATCATCTCCCACACTGAAATTAGTACAGCCTATAATTAAGGCAAATGTACATTCCATTTGGCCACATGTCTATTTGCTTACATGTTGTACTTTCTACTCCACAAGTGTTCACAAGCTCCCATTGTGACTTACTGGCAGTTGACATGAAAAACAAAAAAACAAAACAAAACAAAAAACCTCCCCCAGATCTACCCTCTGCATTCATAGTCCAGTCTAAGAGTGTGTCAAATGATTGCACATATAAATTCTTCAGCATACTAGGTACTTTTCTCTTAGTTGAGGTCCTCCAAGAGCCATGCAAAAATGGGGATAAGCAAGAAGGCAGTTTCGTGGGAGAGAGCCAAGTGGGTGAAAATGAGAGAGAGGTCTACAGAGAACAGCTGTAGACATCAGGTGACATGTTTCTACAACGTAGAGAGAAACGGAGGGGTGCTCGTCTTGTTCTACTTTATGTACTTATGCAAAGTACCTGAGGCTAGGTAACTTATAAAGAAAAGAGGTTTTATAAGCGTTCTGGTGTTTAGAGTGCCCAAATAGATATAACCTGCACTACAATGTAGAAGAGAGCAGAAAGGACAATGGCCACAGACACAGAAACATGAGACCATGGAGGTAGTAGCCTGCTCTTATTAGGGCAATTCTCTCTTAGGGACTTGAGAACTATGTCTCACTAAAGATCTGAACCACACACCCAAGACAGCACTAATCCTCTCCTGTGGCCAGATTTCCTTTCTCCCTGACCCTACCTGTTAATAATTCTTGCCTTGAGGACCAAGCCTCCAGTATATAAGCCTCATGTACTGGACCAGCCAAGTCTAGACCTTTGTTTGCAGTGTCAGACCACAGGATGGCTCCAAGGGGGTTCTGGAAAGGCCACATCTGAAGGGTTGGTTTTCCTTCTGTGCTCAGTGACGGGCTGTCAGCAAGACTGGACCTTAAGACTTGGCATAAATAATAAAGCAGTTGATTGTGAGCGAAGGACTAAGAATTAGAAGCCAGTAGGCAGTCTGGCCAGTGGCCTGATCTCAGCCAGGATGGAGAGGGATATGAAATCTAGTCCAGAGTATGCTAGTGCATGTTCAACAACCCACTCCTCAGGGAGAGAAAACCCGTGTCTGCGGTGTGTGCTGATGTTCTTGATGAAACTAAAAGACTCCCATTCTGATGAGGTCAAGACTCCAGTATGCTGTGCCCAAGCACAGAGTTGGAAAGGACATGCATAACCACGTCTTGTGAGATGGCAAAGCCGGTACCAGCTCACCACTGCTGTGTGTGAGGCTGGAATTACTAAATTAGTGGAATTGTGACCTTCTGGACCAGTGCCTGGAGAATAGCAGGTGCTCTGGCTGTTTACCCAGGAACTGGGTGGACTGAAGCCCACAGATGGGAAATCAGAGAGCTGTGGGGGAGGGCAGGGAGTGAGACATGGAGTTGACGGTGTTAACCCTGGGTGCACGAGTCAGAGCGAAGTTGTGATTCTTTTGAGCAATTAATTACCTTTCGGACTTTGAGATCTCGAATAGGGCAAGTGGAGAGGAAGTTTCTATGGTCTCTGTAACTCCTTTTATAATCCTGTGACTGGAAACAACAGTTTTAATCATTGTTTTAAAAATACAGTTTTCCTTACAAATAAAAGATTGCAGATAAAACAGATGAAGAACGCCCTTCTGTTGGGGGGCCCTGTTCTGCCTTCCTTGAAAGACTCCACTAGAATATTGGCTCCACAACTCCCAGTGAACTATACTTTCTTGTTCCCTTTGCCCTGTGAAGTTTCTACTCACCTTAGCTTTTGGCGTGGCCTATGGCCTGATATAACCAACAGGTACATCAGAAATGAAGAAGGTCTGGGGGCTTCCCTGGCCTCCTGCATTAGAAAGCCAGCTACCCTGCTAGAGAGGCCATGCAGAGAGACCACAGAGAAATTCAAAGATGCTGAGACCATGTGAACCCAGAGAGAGGGAGAGTCCCAGGTGTGCAGTGTTCCCGATGAACATAGCCCAGGCCTAAATCATGTAGGAAAAAAAACAATTAAAAATTTGAGTGCAAAGGACAGTTGTTTTGGAGCTTGACATTATGTTCCTTAGGATTAGATTATGTCAAAGAAGTTAAATTATCTGAAAAGCATGCGGGAGAGATTGCTTACCAGCTAACAGCTCTGGCTAGTCATTCAGAGAGCCTGGATTTGGTTCTCAGCACCCACATGGTGCCTCACAACCGTCTAAAGTTCCAGCTCCAGGATATTCTAACCCACTTCTGACCTCCCCAGGCACCAGGCACACGTGTGGTACACAGGCATAGGTGCAAGGGAACATCTATACACATAAAATGATAATAATAACAACAACAACAACAGTAATAAACCAGGCAAAGCAAGCACTGAGGCACAAACTGCGATTCCAGCAGGGAGAGAACAAAGCAGGAAGATCCCTAAAGTGGAGAAGGGGGAGGGGGGGAGAGAAGGAAAAAGAAAACAATGAAGAACATCAGTGACTTAGCACTGGGTTCCAGTCTCGCGGGGACCAATGTAGAACATGCTTTCCAATTTTCGCACCCCAAGAGGGAAGGATATGAGACATTTGCCTTCTGTCTCTGGGCACATCCGTTCTGTAGGATCTCTAGCCAGTCAGTCCCATTGGAAGGCTGAGGTACAGAGCAAGTGAAGGCAGAGGGGGTTCAGGCACCGCACGAGGCTCCCCTCGCCTATAAAGCAAAGCCTGAGGCTAAAGCTCATGTACTAATGGGATAAGAAGGTAAAGGAACTAGAGATGACTATGCACCACACTTGACAATAGGGCTGCTTAGCCCTAGTGGGTGTCTTCTCAGAAACCATGGGAAGCTGGCTGATCACCTCACCATGCCCAGGAGAGGAGGAAGGAGAATTTCCCACTCCTTGGTTATGTAAATGTTGATGAACGTGGGGGTGATAGGGTCTTCTACAGCACTGATAACTGCTAAGTCCAGAGCTGGTTAATGAGTGAGAGACCTGTGATATAGGATGAAGGAGAGGAGGTACCTAGCAACCCTGGAAGTCTGAGACCCACTACCTCGGCATGTCCTTCTGTCTGTTACAAAATATGATATTCTTTGATCATGTGAAAGAAGAGAGAGCAGCCACATTCACCAAATGCACAGATGGCATAAAATGCAGAGTAGCTGTTCTGTTGGTGGCAGAATTGAGACTCAACTTGCACCGACAGGCCATGACATTCGGGAACACCAGGTTGGCATAATATTTAAAGATAACAGAATCTTTATCTAACAATACAAATGAGCCAGTTGTGTCCATACAGAGTTTGGGAGCTAGATTGATAGCCGCTGAATCAGAAAACCTGAGGGTTTTAATTAACCCAAGACTCAATAAGATCTACCAGCAGAATATTTATTTTTCAAAGCAATTTTAGGCTGCAGCAGCAGGTCTTATTTTGAGCAGGAGGGCAGTGATGATCTTAATAGATTCTGTGAGGGGCACACTACAGCTGGAGCAGTGTGTGTTCAGTTCTGGGTGAAAGAGTAAGCAATTAGATGCAGGCAGGATCTCGAGCACGCGTCATACAAGGAATGGGTATCAGCATCGGGGATAAACGAGAACAAAACGATACCATTTTGTAGGAATGATAGTGGCCTCCATCTATCCGATGAGCACTCAGGTGCAAAAGGGAGTCAACAAATCCTCCTTGCTCTGCCTTTTTGGTCAGCTATGGCCACGCTAATGCTGTCTGGGCTACAGCAACATCTGTTTATCGTGGATGCATGTATAGGTGAATTGATTTCTCTGGCTTGGTGGAGGGAGCCTGATGGAAGAGGCAGTAGTTTGGGGATGTGCCCTCTGTATTTCTTCTCCTTCTCCTCCTTCTTCTCCTCCTCCTCCTTCTCTTCTTCCTCCTCCTCCTCCTCTTCCTCCTCCTCTTCCTTTTCTTTTTGGAATCAATGTGCCCCCGAGACTAATTTTCTGGTGGTAATGTCAGAAACATAAGAGGCATGCACATAAAAACCATCTACAGGCTTTCGTATCATATTGACCAACATCCCAAGTTAAGCCATCTAAAGTTGAGGGGCAGGGAAGTATACTGTGTCTAATCTGAGACCACCAGAAGGGAGTTGCATACATTCCTATCACAATAGACAAGAACCAGTGATCCCGTTTACCAACTTGAAACTAATAGGATAAAACTGCAGTCTATGGTCTAAAGTTACGAAAGGAAGACATGTTTGGGTATAAGGCAGTGAACAACTGGATGGTTGTTAGAAATACACAAGGATGGAAATGCATGGCTCAGAAGTTGAGAAGGGTCCATTAGCTCATTCCTAAGAGCATCAGAGATGCACACCACTATCACTGGGAAGAAAGTTAATTAACCATGCACTGAGTACCTCTAGCACCTCGTGGTTCCATTCCAGGTCACTTTCCCCTGGCTCTGCCATCCTAGGCTGTTTCTCTCTGGACCATTTCTTGGAGATCCTAAGAAGATACAGCTAATTTGTGTCCATGGAAGTTTCTAGAAGGATTTCTTCTCTTCTTAAATGCCATAAAAGTGAAGGTGTTGCAGGCTGGGCCACATCTGCCTCTGTTGATTCACAGGTGAGGTTAGCTCACTGGCCAGCACCAAGTCTGTAAGATGGCATCACTGAACATCGAGGCTAGCCCAAGCCATCATTCCAGATTCTACACCCAGCCCATTCTCTAGTCCACTCCAGTGTTGATAGCTGCCTGCCCCTTTCCAAATGCTCTGCTTTGCCGGGCAGTGTTCAGACATCGCACTCCACCTTCACAGCCTCAGGACCTGCTCCCCCCCCCCCCATTCCATCAAGCCACACCAAAAGCTCTCCTCTCCCAGATGTTTTTTGCTTACAATTCACACAGAGCTCCTCCGCAAACTCATAGTCCTAACCAACCTCATGGTACTTCGTGTGTTCATATCACAGAAAGGGTGACCTGGGAATATTTAGCACAAAATACTCAGATCCCATTTTTATGATATTCTCCCATTACTGGTCTGATAGAAACTTCAAGCAAAATTAGCTTAAGCACTAAAGGCATTTGGTTAACTCACATATCTGGGTATATAGAAATGAGTGGTCCAGGGTTAGCACTGCCATTTAATGAAGCCAGGCTGTCTTTGTCATTTGCCATTCTTGGTGAGTTATCAGTATCTTTCATGGTTGACAGACAGCTGCAAAGGCCCAGGCATCACTTCCTTACCCCAACAGTAAGCAGTCTGTGCTCTCTCTTCTCAGAAAAAAAAAGAAAAGAAAATACAAGTTTCCTATAGACATTTCCTTTCACCTGACTGGTTAATACTGCTTCCCCGGGCCCACATCCCTGGCTTGTCACTACTAACAAAAGGGAATGGATTGGTGAGATTGCACTAGGTCAAGCAGGAGCCATTGTTAGTGCCAGACTGGGCTGAACAAAATCCAGGCTCTAAACTGTGGACAAGAAAGAAACACATAATCACAGTTTATCCTTGCACGGCTTCAGGATTCGATCTAACCAGGGGTGACAGGGTAATGAAGAAAGGACAGATCGACACAAGGACACACAGAAAACCTGGGACTAGGTAGATTGGGCTTTATCTGATAGAGACGATACAGCACCTCAGAAACTCAGCATGTTTATGATACACACCCTAAAGGCAAGAAGGGTTTGGGGTAACTGAATCCAGGAGGTGGGTTTAGTTACTCTCTGTAGGTAGGAGCAGTTTCCGGAAGGGAACAGCTGAGGGAGAGAACTACCATGGTGGAAAATTTCTGCACACACTATCAGCATCCACACACAGACCAGGGAAGCTTTCGATCGCTCTGGACCTGACCTAGGGAAGGTTTTACCTCTGGCTCTGAGGCATCGGGATCCTTCACATGGCCTTGCCCGTATCAACACCACACTTTCACTCTGAACGTGACTCGCTCACTACATGTTCATCTTTGCTAACCCATCGCTAAGAACAGCCACTTACTAAGCTGTCCCTCTGAGGAAGTAAGCTTGCAGAGGGTGGGCATATGCCCGGGCATGGGTCTCCACAGCACAGAGTCAGTTACTGACCCTCTCTAAACCATTAACTCAATGCCATCTTAAAGCTATTGAACGGTGTACAGGTTCCAGTTCCCCTCGTCTTGGTTTCTGAAGCTGTTCATCTCCCCGGGACCTCCAGCATCGTTTGGTCTTCACTGAAGCTGGGGACTTTGAAGTGGAGCAATCCTAACAACACGTATGGAGGATTTAGGTTCCCAGAGCAACATGTCTCAGTAAAGAACCTATGAGTTAAGCCGAGCTCTATTCTAGGCCTTTATTTCTTCTTTTATAGCCTGCTATAAGGAAGGGTCGGGTGTGAACATATTAGACAAATGAGGAATCAGGCCCTATCCTAACACCTAGTATCCATATGAGCACGGAGAAAGGATTTCCTTTTCCTGAGATTCAGTGCTTGGGTTTGCTCATGTGAAAGTCTGTGCCATTCCCAGGGATGCTGACCAAGGCTAACAATGACACAGGCTAGACTCTATTCTAGATGTCTGAGTTCAAAGTCACTTCTAGAGCTGATCGATTGCTCCATACTTGTGGATTTCCCTCCCTCCAGTCACCTGATGCTCTCAAACCTCTCTGAGAAGTTCCCAAAGGCATTCCTCATCTTGGTTGTAGAGTGTGTCATTCTGTTTTCTTCACGGTCCTGTTTTGTTTCTAGGTAAATTTGCAAATCTTTCCCTGGAGTAAATGCCCAGATATTGAAAAAGCCCTGTGAATATACCCTCTTTTGATACGTATGCATGTTCAGGACATAAAAGCTGACGAAGAAGGAAAGGAAGATGTGACCTCAGATGGCCTCATCACCTCTCTTGTTTTCACTTCAGAGTGCTGTGTCACTGGGGAGTGGCCTCCTAGTCATCTCTACTTCTCAGGAGAGCAGCAGCCACCTTTCACTTCCCTTTTAAAGTGACCATGGACTTTGTGCCCTGGCCACTGTGGCTGTCTTGGGTTTACCCCACCAGTGATGCACAGTCCATTTTATAATAAGGATTCCAAAACTTCACAGTGAACTTTTGGACTCAACCACTCACCACCTTTATCCCAGATACCACAGATATAGTCCCCAGGATCCCTCCACCCTTCTCCTTTCGTGCAGGTCCAGTTTCCATTTCTCTCTGCCTCTTAAGAGCCAGGATTACATTCCTCTGATTTTGGGGCTACTATTTCCAATTCTTTCCAGTTCCAACTATTGTGGGGTGTGAGTTCACCAGGATGCTCTCCCAAGCCTGGGAGGCCTGTGCTGCATGTCTTTCTAAACACCTGCTGGGTAACCCCCAACCTCAACACACACACACACACACACACACACACACACACACACACACACACCCTATATCAGCACAATCCAGAAGCACATTGTAGTCTTTCTTCAGGGACTACAAGTCTTGCCTGCCATTATAAAGTAGACACTACAGCTGAACAGTTAGACTCACATCAAATGTGATTAGCTTGAACTCAAAGTGAACACACTCTGGATGTTTAGAGAGCATGGTGTCATAAAATTCCTGATGTGATTTTTCTTTTGAAATGTGAATACTACAAAGAAATTTGAGACTATACCATCATTATTGCTTAGCTGTGCTTAGGTGGACACATTAATAAGTAGTATCTTTGATTGAATCCATAATCAGTCTCCTCGACATATCCTACATGTGAGGTCATTTGATCTGTATGGCAGTCTCAAAGGAATATATGACCATCTCAGATTTTTGCAGAAACTTAAGGCTAAGGAGGTGCTAAGTAATGTGTCTCCTACCACAGTCAGTGTGTGTCAGAGGGATCTGAACACAAGCCTTGGCTGCCTTACAGTAACTTATTAATCTGCCTCACTTGCATCTTGTTCTGCATACTGCTGCTCGCTGGTCCTTCCGTATTTACCTTCTGGTTAATAGTTACTGCCTTCTCCCTGGCACACCATGTCAAGGGTGGGGCATGAGCCTTTCACTTCCTCAATGCTCATTGCTTACTTTAAATCAGATTCCAAAAGGACATTAAAAGTGGCAGTCCTGAGCTTATGAGGAATTAAAAGTTGACTGCAATGTACCATCCAGTACTTCACAGGCAGTGACCTTACCTTTGCTGCAGTGGGAGTCTCTTGAATGGGAAAGTGGACCAACCACTTTCCAACCTTCAGATAATCCCAGATGACATGTGGGAAATTGTCAAGTGTACAGGGAGCTTCATGGGAGATAAATAGACTCAAGAACTCTGTGGTAGATGGGATTACTGGAACACAGTAGGAGCTTGGGCAAGGAGAATGATATGATTTTTCCCCCTCTTGCAGGATGGTGGACAGAATGTGAGCTTTGAGCCCCAGGCCTGTCGACTGACCTTATCGGAATTCTGGACATGCTTGGCACCTCAGCTTCCTCCCTGGTAAAATAAGAATGATAGGCATAGGGAAGTTTCTATGGAATTACAATATTTTATATATATAGTACTCTGTAGATACTTGGAACATTGTGGGTATTCTGAAAACCAAAGCGACCATTATATGTGAGGACAGCTCAGGTCTCCCTGGGCATTGGCATATTAGTGATGTGGACATGATGGTTAGCTTTCTTCTAAGCCACTGGATGGAACTGGTCTTGGTGGTTCTACTACACAGTCCAGGCTCCAAGCTTGGGCAGTGGGACTCCTCATTCCCCATTACTGCCTCTTCTTGTGTTCTGATGGTAATCACTGAGAAGTCTGTAGAATGTTTTCAAGATCTAAACACACTAAGTTTGTTCTCTGTCAACTTAGTAGAAAGAAAGGAAGAATAAACGAGGAGAAATAGAGAAATGAATTCAAAAATGATGTCTGCAAATTTGCAAAGTTCTTTGATGGCTGGTCCTTCCCCCTTACAAAGATCAAACTTACCTTTAGCCAGTTTTAGAGAGATGGGGGGGGGGGCAGGGCGTGGAGGTTGATTATACCACATAATTATACTACAGAGAAAACTTCCTACTCAGGCCAATGACCTCACAGCCTGCTCTCTCATCCATTGGACTATATATTGAGCAATAGTTGCCCTTATATCCAGGTTGACAGAGGAGCACAGTGCAGAGGGGATTGGGAGACATGAGCAGTGTTCACCTCAAGGTACAGACTCCCTAAGAGAGAAGGATTCTCTGGTTTAGAAAACCCAGGGAGAACCCTCTATGAAGGCATCTTGCATATTCCATGCACAGGACACATTCCTGCCATCTTCTGAGGTCTGATCTTTAGTAAAGGTGCCTGTCTTTCTCATATAGGCGAGTATATTCTTAAGCCATCTGCATTTTTAGCAGCTGCCTCTGGGGTTATTATATCTTCCTTGACCTCTTCAAACCCTTTATTAACTTTAACTTAATTAGCTTTAACTGTCAACTTGATACAGCCTAGAGTTATCTGAAAAGTGAGCTTCAATTGTGGTATTCCCTAGGTAGAATTGGCCTGTGAGCCTGTCTGTGGGAATTGTGTTGATTATTAATTGATATAGGGGGTTCCAGCCCATTATGGGTGGTGCCATTCCCTAGGTAAGTGACTGTTGACTTGGAAATGGAAGTCAAATCAACCTTTTTTTTTTCTCCTACATTGCTGTTGGTCAGGGTGTTTTATTACAGCAACAGAAAGAACAAGGAGAACAGAACGGGGAGGAATCACCAAAGAACAGGGAGACAAGCCTCCAAGCAGGCAAGCTGAATGTAGGACAAACCAAACATGGGCATTGAGTTAATGACGCAAGCCCCTCCCAGAAGGAGCAGCTGGAACCCAGTGGCAGTAGGCAATGGCCACGAAGTAGGGTGGGTTCAAGGCGTCCACAGCTGATTTTCAGACTTCCATTGCTCTCAAGTTCTTCGAATACAAAAATCTGCCATTTAAAAAAAAAAAAATGCATGCTAAACAACTGTAAACACTGTAGAGGACAAAGGTTTGCATCATCTGGTACAGTTGCCCGTTATTCAGGGCTGAAAATGAGCTAGTAGTGAGGGCTGCTTGGCTGGTCCCCAACCAAGAGCTGGAGCCACCTGGGTCAAATGCAGCCTTTGTTATTCTTTGCTGGCCACAGCCAGGTGTCCCAAGTTCCTAGGCAGCATTTGTTCCATTATTTTGTGTTTCCTTTTTGCAAAGAAAAGAGAAGAAGTGAGTGAGTGAGTGACAAAAGAAAAGGGGCAAAGAAGGCCATGATGGAAAGAGGGAGAGGTTCCTACCTACATCACCTAGTGAGCTTCCGGAGTGCCTTTCAGCAGGGGAAAGGGGGACTCTTCCCTGCCTGTTCCAGCACACCCCTGGATTTGCTATTGGACATAATTGATCATCACAATCCTGCAGAACATTGACACTGTCATGATAGTCTGAGGCTTAAGGGGACGTTTTTCAAGAGACTTGTAAAAGGCTGGTGGGGTGGACTCCATTCCTCTGTCCCTGCTATTGTGCCAGGTGAAGGGGAAGTAGATTATAAAGCACTTTGGATATTATCAAAGGTCACACACACACACACACACACACACACACACACACACACACGAACGCCACTACCAAACACCACCCCAGCTGATTGTGCTGAGCTTGTGATAGGAGGCTGGAAACATGGGTGTTGATATTCTAAATGTTCCTCAACTCCTGACTGACCCTCCGTCCACCTGCTTTCTCTGGGGTGAGTTGAGAATACACTTTCCCTGTTTAATTTACCCATTGCTTGTAGCCTGCCTCAGAGGCCAGTTAGAAGGGATGGCATCCTGCAAGGGACCTCGGTGACTGGTATCAGGACAGGTCATGGTTTGGGCAGAGCTACTTACGATCCATGTGGTTCATCCTTTCTGAATTTTCGGTGTCCTTAGCACCGAAGTAGCAATGATGCACAGCTCAGCCTCTATGAAAATAATTCAAGCAAATGAATGTAAAGTGCCTGCCCGAGGATGAAACACACAGGAATTGTTAAACAAAGGGTTGTTCTAAAAAGAGAGGGCATCTCTGTTGCTTCTCAACTTGGATTCTAAACAGATCAGTGAGATCTGTGAGATAGTCAAAGCTCTGGTGCCAGGCTGCCTGGATGAGAAAATCCTTGTTCTTCTACGTTAGCAAGTTGTTTAGGGCACAAGATGGAGACTGGTGGGATCTTCATGGGATGGTTTTCTGCAAGCTGGGAGATCAGTTGTGCCATTTACTTAGCACCGTGCTTGGGCTGTGTGCCAGGCCAATGTGGCAATGGTGTTAGTCAGGTGGTAGTTATAAATGCAGTCTCATATGTTAGCTCAGCCTTCCTTGTCCTTGGGGGACATTATAGTGTCCATGAGGTTTTGCATGACCAAACTGTGTCCACTCACATCATTCCAGGCCTCACTAGAACAAATAAGTAGTGACTCCAAGAGGCTGTTAGCATTGGCAGTTGGGTTGTTCCAGTGTCTGCTGCTGGTGTCTCTGCACTTCACCTCTCTGGCACCTTCGATGAATTCTGTATTACCAAGACTAGGAAGCATGTTAATGCTCCTGCAAGAGAAACTTTCTACCAACAACTTGCCTGGACTGTTTTGTAAACACTCCACTGACTGGTTACCTAGTGAGGGGGCTCTGAGCTAGGTATTTCTCATTGCTCCTAATGGTCTCTAGTAGGCCTGAGCCCAGATACCCAGGGCTTGAAGGGCCTCATTCTTCACCGAGGCTTTACTGATATTGTGATTTTCAGTGCACTCAAATCCTCACCTTCTGCTTTTAGAGACACATGAGGGTGGTGGATTCGTTACTGTACTGGCTGGTTTTGTGGGTCAACTTGACACAAGCTGGAGTCATCACAAAGAAAGGAGCCTTCCTTGAGGAAATGCCTCCATGAGTTCCAGCTGTAAGGCATTTTCTCAATTAGTGATCAAGGGTGGGTGGGCCCCTTGTGGGTGGTGCCATCCCTGGGCTGGTAGTCTTGGATTCTATAAGAAAGCAAGCTAGGCAAGCCAGGGGAAGCAAGCCAGTAAGTAACATCCCTCTATGGCCTCTGCATCAGCTCCTGCTTCCTGACCTGCTTGAGTCAGTATTTTGTATTTACAAGAGTAGGAAGTCCTGACTCCCTTTGGTGATGAACAGCAATGTGAAAGTATAAGCTGTATAAACACTTTCTTCCCCAACTTGCTTCTTGGTCATGATGTTTGTGCAGGAATACAAACCCTGACTAAGACAGTTACCTTCCTTATTGCTATGAGCAAATACCCAGGGAGAGTAGCCGTGACAGGGAGGCTTCCCGTTTAAGAAGATGCAGTGCCCAGTGGAGGCATGGCAGCAGGTGACTCCATGGTGGCATGGGCATAGGGCAACTACATGTGGCATACATGGCCCATAACGGGAAGCAAAGAACTTGGATGAAATCTGGTTGACTAGAAATCTTCTAGTCTTGTGTCCCCACAACCCGGTCTGCTAGCTAGATCCCATGTCCAAAAGATTGCACAATCTCCCCAGACAGCATCATTAGGGTTCAAACACATGAACCTGTAATAGATGGTTACATCCCAGGGTTACTCTGAAGGTCCATGCTGACACCCTCCCACCAAGGACAATGATATCTGGTTATTCTATAAGAACACAGAGGAAGCAGCAGAGGAAGGCACCATGGCCCTGGGCTCCCTGTTGCTGTGTTCCATGACTCTGTGCTGAGTCCTTGTTTGGAAGCAAGCTTCCTTGGTGATGACTCTGGAGGCCAGGAGCCATGGGTGGGCTGATGCAAGAATCCGAAGTTGTGTCTCTAGGCTATGACCATATCCCAGCTGTGGGCTTCTTAATTTAAGCACATCTGTGAGCAAGAAAAAGCCTACTTCATTCAGGCCAACTAGAGCTCTCTGTTTCCTTTTTTAACAGGAGGAATATAAAAACACTTAACTCTGGGCCCTTCATCTATGCTAATAACATTAATTAGGACAGTAGATCCAACTGAGAGAAGTTCATCTCACAATAATGAGAGAGACAAAAACAGACTCCAGACAAATAAGAGCAGTGGGCAAAAACAAACCCAAATCAAATCAACCTCAGAAGTTCTGCATTGAATCACTCACTGTGTGAGTGACTCACGGTCTAACCTGATGTTTTATAAAAAGCAAAAATGGGGAAGAGAAAAGAGGGAAGACAAGATTCTAGATGCCAGCTATGGGGCTCAAGTACTCCCTGGAAAAAAATTAATAGGGCAAACACCAACCTGCCCACTCCAAAACATCGCCCCTGCCACTGACAACTCCTTGTGGCATCATGCTGACGTGATTTGAAACTGTGGCAGTGACCATATTGCATTCTGCACGCAGAAAAACAAATGCATAACCACTGTGTGGGTGAGCAGGCGCCTCGGAAAGAGGGAAAAGAGGAAGAAAGGGGCTTCTCTCCCAAGAAATTAAACTTTCGCACCTAATTCAGAGTCTGGACAGGCCAGTGCACACATAGAACACTCCTGCTTCTCCTTTTCAGCCCCTTTCAGTCACACAGAGTGGTGCTTTCCAACCACTCACAGATGTGTCTGCTCCCAAAACAAACACAGCAACAAATATTTACAGAGCTCTGAAAAAGTCAACACAAGTTACCTGGGCCCAAGGTTTCCTTGCCTGGGCCTGCGATCTCTGGCCTGGGATTATTAAACAGAATGTCACACCTAGTTTCCATTGCAGAACAGGAAACCCTTGCACCCCAAGCAGCTTAGTTCCCAGAATATATTCGGGAGAATAAAGACCACATCTTTTCAAGAAAATGTTTGCAGCCCCAAGGAAGGACGGACTAGAGACAAAGATAATGCTTGTACCAATGTCCTCATTGGCCAATGTGTGCAGAAAACACCCCCGAGAGAGCTCATGACCCCTCGTGAATCAACCCACTGTGTTTAGCAAAAACACAGTGCCTGCTGCTGGCGGTCCTTTGCCCACCTTGAATAATCTCTCATTTGGTCATTTTCGGGAAAGGCTCTTTCGAGCTTTTCCTGAATGTCCCAGATGTGAACAGGTCTCCAAATTAGCAAACAGAGCAGCGATTGCTCTATTTCACCATGGGGCTTTTTTTTTCCCCCACAGAGCTAGAAAATCTGAAAAGAAAAGATGGCAAATGGCATTATGCAAGGAAGAGAAGGAAGGGAGGAGGAAGAGGAGGGAAGAAACTAGGAAAGGAGGGAAGGAGGGAGGGAGAGAGGGAGGGAGGGAGGGAGGAAGGGAGGGAGGGAGCAGGCGACAGTGTAAGAGGAGAATGAAGGAGAAAGGAAGGGAACAGGGGAAAGCAGCAGACAGGTACAGGAAGGAAGGATGAACTAGGCAGAGAGAACCCTGCTGCTCTCAGACACTGGCTGGTTCACGCGGAGGGGCCGGATAGCCGCCCAGTGAAAAGCTGAGATTAAGCCCACAACATAATTTCCATTATGTTAATGTTGCTTTAAAATATATTGCACAGAGTGCTGCAACAATCAAATTATCAATTATAATGTCTACTCAGAGTAGAAAAGTGTTACAAACAGAGGGCTGATTACTGCTTCAGTACATCCAATCTGCATACTCATTGTTCAGTACAGGGAAAACAAATTATCTTGTGTTGGCCCCAGTTCAAATTTAATTAAATGAGTGCAAAGCAATTATAATAAAGTACAATAGTGTAGTAATGAAAGGAAAATAACTCATTAACCTATTAATCTTTATTTATGTTCCTCTCAAATAACTATGTAATTTCTTTATCACCACATCCCATAAGAAAAAGTAGGGTCTCATTGCTCGTGGCCTGCTTTAAAGATTCTATTTGGTTAAGTTTTTTGTGTGTGTGTGTGGCCACCATTTCTATTAATTTTCTTTACCTATAGGGCCCAACCCTTCCTTTTCCTCCCATCATGCTGCATGTCCACATGTTCATGTATATTGTCTAGGTTTAGGTTCCTCTCTTACATGCTTCTGGCATGTGTCAATCGTGCTAGAAGCTGAGATCTAGTTACTTCAGCAAATAAGAGATAGACATCCTCTACCACCTCTTACATAAGGAAATAAATAAATAAATAAATAAATAAATAGCAACAGGGGAGACCACCTCTGAGGTAGAGGGATCCTATGCCGAAGGCCCAAAGTGCTTACCAGCCAACACTATGTTTTGCCTTGCATCTCACTAAACCACTTTGGGAGAGGCCCGATCGACAGATCTTGGTGTGAAGTGTTTTGCCCAAACCGCATATGAGAAGTAATAACTCCTG
This sequence comes from Mus pahari, assembly GCF_900095145.1. Taxonomy (NCBI): domain Eukaryota; kingdom Metazoa; phylum Chordata; class Mammalia; order Rodentia; family Muridae; genus Mus; species Mus pahari. The sequence goes on from NC_034609.1 coordinate 14,710,216, forward strand.
GACTCTGAGTCACATCTACAGTCCCTCTTTTTACCCTTGTAGGCTTCCTTTAGAGCAGACCTAATGCTGTCCTTTGGAACAGTTCCCCATGTTGGGGTGACCCCCTAACCATAAAATTATCTTTGTGGTTGCTTCAGAACTGTCCTTTTGCTACTGTTGTGAACTGTAATATAAAATGTATGTTTTCTGATCGTCTTAGGGAGCCCTTGTGAAAGGACCATTCTACTCCCAAAGGGGTCACGACCCACAGGTAGAGAACTGCTGCTGAAGAACCTCCTTATTCAAAGTGTGAAGAGTTAGACTACAGCTCAGCATCTTGTCCCTGTGCTTCCTACAGAGTCAGAACCTGGGTTACACATTCCCCTGGTGATTCTTACGTATACTAAGGTTTGAGCCGCACCGCCCTGCCAGGCAACCAGCCACATAGCTTCTCATGGAGAACAGCAACTTGGGGGAAGTACCCAGGAACGTGATTCCTTGGAGCACCATACTGCTTAATAATAGTTTCTTTGCAACACATAACACCCGGAAACAATCTCTAGAAGTCAGGACTAACTCTAGCTTTCCTTGCATAGCCGATGAGAAGAAGGCTAGAAGAGAACATATCTTATGATCACAAAAACAATATTTTCTTTCTCCTGCCTAGCACCCAACTCTAAAACTTCCACCCTTTCCTTCAAGGAGAATTTGGAAGATCACCAAGAAGAAAAGAGACCTTGATGGATTGATAAAGGAGGCCAACCCTTGACAAGTTTCTAAATATTTTCCCTGCATCATCTAACTTAGTCTTTGAAATGCTTTTCTTTTTAGGTGAGGTTACTAATGAGCTTTAAGTGCCATGGCTGAATGCACCTACCCAGCTGGTAGCAAAAGTGTCTTTGGTTTCAACGCCAGCACTTTCACAGTGCTGAAAGGAGCTGGGGAGAAAGGGGACAGGAAAGGAGGGGAAGAGAGAGAAAAAGAGAGAGGAGAAGGAGGAGGTAGAGGAGGAAGAGGAAAAAGGAGAAGAAGGAAGAGGACCAGGAGGAGGAGAAGGAGGAGGAGCAAGACAAGGAGGAGCAGGAGAAAGAAGAGGAAGAGGAGAAAGAAGAAGGGGAACTGGAGAAGGAGGAGGAGGAGGAGGAGGAGGAGGACAAGGAGATTTACAGGAAAACATAAGCAAACAAGTAGTGAAATTGGACAAAACCATCAAAGACCTAAAAAGAGAAGTAGAAACAATAAAGAAAACCCAAAGGGAGACAACTCTAGAGATAGAAACCCTAGGACAGAAATCATCAGCAACAGAATACAAGAGATGGAAGAAGGAATCTCAGATGCAGAACATTCCATAGAGAACATGGACACAACAATCAAAGGAAATGCAAAATGCAAAAAGATCCTAACTCAAAACATCCAGGAAATCCAGGACACAATGAGAAGACCAAACCGAAGGATAATAGGAGTAGATGAGAATGAAGATTTTCAACTTGAAGGGCAAGCAAATATCTTCAACAAAATTTTAGAAGAAAACCTCCCACACCTAAAGAAAGAGATGCCTATGAACATACAAGATGCCTTTTTGTGGCCTTTTTGTCTCATTGACAGTGTCTTTTGTCTTACAGAATCTTTGCAATTTTATGAGGTCCCATTTGTCAATTCTCAATCTTACAGCACAAGCCATTCATTGCAGTTCTTTACAGGAATTTTTTTTTCCTGTGCCCATATCTTTGAGGCTTTTCCCCACTTTCTCCTCTATGAGTTTCAGTGTCTCTGGTTTTATGTGGAGTTCCTTGATCCACTTAGACATGACCTTAGTACAATGAGATACGAATGGATCAATTCTCATTCTTCTACATGATAACAGCCAGTTGTGCCAGCACCATTTGTTGAAAATGCTGTCTTTTTTCCACTGGAGCTCCCTTATCCAAAATCAAGTGCCCATAGGTGTGTGGGTTCATTTCTGGGTCTTCAATTCTATTCCATTGGTCTACCTGTATGTTGCTATACAGGTCCCATGCAGTTTTTAATCATAATTGCTCTGTAGTACAGTTTTAACTCAGGCATAATGATTCCCCCAGAGATTCTTTTACAATTGAGAAGAGTTTTTGCTATCCTAAGTTTTTTGTTATTCAAGATGAATTTGCAAATTGCACGTTCTAACTCCTTGAAGACTTGAGTTGGAATTTTGATAGGGATTGAATTGAATGTGTAGATTGTTTTCTGCAAGATAACCATTTTCACAATGTTGATCCTGCCAATCCATGAGCATGGGAGATCTTTCCATCTTCTGAGATCTTCTTTGATTTCTTTCTTCGGAGACTTGAAGTTCTTATCATACAGATCTTTCACTTCCTTAGTTAGAATCAAAACAGGTATTTGATATTTTTTTGTGACTATTGTGNCTCTCTCTCTCTCTCTCTCTCTCTCTCTCTCTGTCTCTCTGTGTGTGTGTGTGTGTGTGTTACACACACATACACAGGAAGACAGAGATGCACAGATACACTTATATACACAGACATATTGAATGATAATTTGCATACAGAAGACTCTCGTTAACCAGTTAACCATTTCGGTAAATTAACCAAAGCTTTCCCTTCTAAGGCAGTCTGAAAGCCCCGACAAGTGGGTTCCTTTGCCCCCCCCCCAAGTCTGATTTTTTTGCATTCTTTGGGCACCAATGTTACTAAGAATCCGTTAGGATTTATTCCCAATCTGTTTGCTTCAGTTGCACCCATTAGTATAATCACACACATTAACACGAGTGGGAAAGGAAACAGAGCTGTTTCTGTGAAGACAGGAATGCGTTGGGAAGAATCAATAAAAGAAACTCTAAAAGCCACACTGCAAAGAATCTGTAAAGCAGAGGAAAATTGTGACAACTTATATGCAAACTGCCCTAGAATATTCCTCCAGTCTCTGAAGGTTTCACATCTTATTTTTAAAGAAACAGAACCTTCTAGGTATGTGCTGTGAGTGCAGTTTATATAAGAAAGGGAAGCTACATTTCTCACCAATATAATGTAGTATTAATTGAAGAAAAAAAAAACCAAAAACAAAAACAAAAGCCTTCATCAAGCAATGCATACTTGGTTATAAAATAAATAGTGTTGGTATGTGTCTGTATCTCTCTCTGTCTCCCTGCTCCCCCCCTCTCTCTCTCTGTGTGTGTGTGTGTGTGTGTGTGTGTGTGTGTGTGTTTGTAGGCAGACATATATGTGAGTGTGCTTGCCTGTGCATGCACTGTCTAGGCCAAAGCTTGACATTAAGTGCCCTCCTCTGTGATTCTCCATCTTACTTTGGGGTACAGAGGTTCCCATTTGCTGCACTCTGTATAAATTCCATTTGCTGCACTCAGGACTTGATCTGGGACAAGTGACAAAGGAACGAATAAAGGACAGACACAGAGACAGACAAGCTGGGATTGGGTGGGTCATGCATCTTCTGATAAAGATGCATTAGCACCAGCAGCCTCTTGGAAACTCAGACAGTTCATATTAAACATCTGAATGTGAGAGACAAAGTTACTGTATGCAGCTGAACACATTGTATACCATAAACCTGTCTTTGTAGCAATGAAGTCTCAGGCTGCAGTCATCCCGAAGGAGGAAGCTCTGATGGACAGCTTCTGCATGCCTTGTTAGTATTCTCACTCAGGACTGATCCCTCTGAGCATAACCCATACTTTGCCACACCCATGGGTCTGGGACATCAGGGTCCTTGGCATGGCTGTGTTCATGTCAACAAGTCATTTCATTCAGAACTTCCTCTGCTCTTCATTCACTCAGGGCCTCTTTGGTCCCTCTACTGAACCTTGAGCTCATTAATTAACTAAACAGAGGCTATCATGGTGACTCCTAGAATCCACCTGTTTCTACCTCCCCTGGGCCGGGATTATAGGCATTGCTATAACATCCAGCATTCTACATGGGTACCAGGGCCTGCTACTCATGCTTGCACAGGAAGTATAATACCTGGTGAGCCCTTTCCCCAGCCCCTGTATGTATCATTTTGAACTGCAATCCTCCATGTTTAGTTGCTTTTGATTAGAGGATTTTGGAGTTACTTCCTTTGTTGCCCACCCCACCCCCTCATCACATAGGCCCATTATGTATTTTTATGTGAGGTCGTTCACAGAGTCTTTATACAATTAGCTAATTCAATAAGTATTTATGTGGTGACTTCCTGTGATAAGTGTTGGGTTGGGTGCTAGGAAAGGGTCAAGGAACTGTAGAGCATCTCAATTTGTGGATCTCAGCCCCTTTGGGAGTGGAATGAACCTTTTATAGAGTCATCTAAGGCTGTCAGAAAACAGATATTTACATTACAGTTCATAGCTAGCAAAATTACAGTTATAAAGTATCAATGAAATTAATTTAATGGTTGGAGGTCACCACAGCATGAGGAACTATATTAAAGGGTCACAACATTAGGAAGGTTGAGAATGACCACTTCAGAGACTTATGGAACCTTAAATCATCACAGAATCTTTAATTGATAAAGATTGGGATGTATGGTGGAAGGCCAAGACCCACCGTTTCTCTGTGTAACTCAGATGGGGGATGGTTTCCTTCTTCTGACTCTTATGACACAGGCACGCTCTTCCTTGGGTCCCATGCACCCAAAGTTCCTAGGGCTAATTGGTCACTCTCATCCTGAAAAACCTGGGACTATAATTCTGTTAAGTGGCCAGAGCCACTTGGGGAAAGTTCCACCACCACCCTTCATCCCTCCATAGTCTTCCCTCTTCTGCTTCTGGGATGCTCTTCCCTCCATTCCCACCCAAGTCTGTCCATGCCATGGAACTCCATGACCTCCTTCCCCCTCCCTGTGACCTCAAGTGGATGAGGAGGGTGAGGGTTTTGGGGGAGGCAAGAGAATAAATCTGTACTTTCTGTCCCTCATCTTCATATCTGCAGATATGTGTTAGTGTCTAGCCTACTCCAGCAAGGACCAGCAAATCAGGCCCATACTTGAGAAAGCATGCAAGCTAGCAGGACCGGAGGACATGCTTACTTCTAGGACTTAAGAGTTAGTATTTCCTTAAATTTTGCACCACAAGCATCTCATTTCCTTCCATATTCTTGTCCTGGTCCTGAAGCATATGCCTTTTGTGAAGGCTAGACCATGAATATCTTTTAGACTAGACCATGAATATCTTAGCTTCATAAACCGTGTGATCTCTGTTGCTATATTCAGTGCTGCCTTTGGACTATGCATGACTGTGTTGCAATAAAACTTTATTTTCTTAGATAAGTGGTAGATCTGATCTGGTGCATGGCCTACAGCTTGCCAACCCTACTTCTAAAGGAGACAGTCGCTGACTCTGGGGCACAGCATCATCCTCCTGGTTTCTTGTAACCTTACACACATCCTCACAAAAGTCCTTCTACTAAACTCCCCTCGAATTACCCACATGGAACATGCCATCTGGTTTTTGCTAGGACTTAATTGATGCACTTGGCTTTGTGTTTCTTCAGACTTTAAATGCAAAGTAACAACAAAAAATAATGATAATAATAAAAAAGGAAGACAGACTGTGACCAATTACTGTGTGATGGGGACATGGTACTTATCATGCGTGCATCTGCTCCAAGATATGACAGACCATTTCACCAACCACAACACACTCATAGAGTGGACCAGAGATGAGCTGAGCACACCTCCTTTCTGGGAGCCTGTAATCTCTGTCATTCTGCTGCACTGTTTGTCTTAGAAAGGAATTGAGGTCCTATTCTAATTAAACAAGAAAACACATCTTTTCACAAGGAGAGATGGGAGCCATTGTACGCCGTGTCTCAAAGAAAGCATGCTTTAATAAGAATTCTTTTGTAATTCCTGCTTTTCTTTGTAGCTTCCCCAGGCTTCTGCTGCTAATAAAAGGATTGTAAAGTTGACAAATATAAGCAGGGACAAAGAAGTTTGGGGAGATAATGCCTTGGTGAATGGGCAGGGCTTTGAAAGTGTATTGATTCCACAACACAGAGATGATCATGAGACGTCAAGGCTGCCATCGGTTAGTGTGATATTTCTATTACAAAGTAAAAAAAAAAAATCTCTCTAGGAAGGATCATGTCTTTCTTATATCATGCCAAATTGTTCTCTGTGCTGAGGAAAATAGTTCAGTCCAAACATATCTCAAGATCTGTTTTCAAATCTGGATTCATAGCCCCTCCCACAACCTACTGTGTTATGACATGTACTTGGAAAATGGAATTCCAGTCACTGTTGTGTATTCTTTTATGTGTGTAGTGGGTATCTGTTGTCCTTCCACACCTATGACCAGCCACAGTAACTATTGCTTCCCCCAGTGAGAGCTCCCAGTCTTCTCTGGAGATTTCCTTTAATCCCACATATAAAGCTTTGATACCTCCTCTGAGGTCCCATCTGGGTACATGTTCTGGACAGCTCATGCACTGTGTCCCCCTGGCTATAGAGATCGATTTGATCGTACAGTATCATAGACACGATCTAGTGACAGGCAAGAGGGCTCTCTAGGAAAGTGAGTAGATGAAATGTCCCTTCCCTGCTAACCTCGAATGTGGGGCTGGAACTGTTGGAGCCATTGTAGTGACACAAGGAACCTGAGGCTGGAGTCAACAGTGTCGGGGGTGACACCGGTCAGACTGCAAGTGCAGCCTTGAGTAAAGCCTCTGACGAGAAGTAGGTAAACATACAGATGCCATTCCACGCTTTCCACCTGTAAAACCCTGGTCACACATCTTTTCAGACTCTTCACCGAGAGAACTGAGAGACGGAAATCATTCCCTACCCCTTAATTATGCACTCAAAACCTGTTTGGACAATCCAGTGAACTGGTGATATGCGTTTCCGTTTTTCTCGGAATCCAACTACCATACAGAAAAACCTGGACTAACCTTTTAGGAGCCTAAGACAGCATGAAAAAAGAATTAAGTCATACCAACAAACTGCCAGCAAGCTGCAGGAAGTAGGGCTGTCCAGCTCATCCACAGCTTGTTTTTGAGGGATAAAGAAGACCCAGAAGACATGCCCAAGGGAACCCTGCTGAAATGGATAACTCTCAGACTTAGAGAAAACAAAAAACAAACAACCTCCCCCCCCAATACAGCTGTTGTAAAGTATTCCATGTTCATCAACCCTGGCTTGCTTATGTCTATGAGCCAACAAAGTAACCTTTGTTTTAGTAGGAATTGGATTTTCTGTCATTCTAACCATGCATTTTTCAGCTTACTTCCTTGAACTCTGCACATCCTATGTGCACGTGTCTCTCTCTGTACAATGTGCCTAGCAACCTGTTAGCAACCCATGCATCAGGCTACACATACACCCTCTCTGAACAATGGGACCAGTTGCTTCCCCTCTAAGTGACTATCATACTTAACTTCTATTAAAAAGTGTTTTCAATACGCCCTGGTATAGGGTAGATCCAGTTAGGACTCATTTTGGCTATATGTGTAATAAAGCAAAATTGTGTTCTCAAATGAACTTCTAATGAGAATTCCCTACTTAACATCTTCTGCTTATGCATAATCAGTGTACATGTGATTAAAATCAGATTTGTAGTGGAAATGGATGTGTGCAGTAGATAACTGATGCTTTCGTCTATTGATCAAAACAGAGAAACACTCTCATTGCAGCCCTTAGAAACGAAACTCCTTCTCTTGAACCCCATAAAGGGAAGACCCACACAATAATCAGGAGCCTTAAGTAGCTTCATTCATGTGGCCCACTGCCCTCTCACAGCGAGCTCTGATCTTTTGTATTGCTATGCTTGAAATGGAGTTTCCTTACTTTGTTTGAAAGTCTGTGTGACCTTTTCATTCCTTAAATTAGGAACTAAGTAAAGATCAAGTTGTAGCCCCCATCCTCCCCTCCCCCAGACCACAGGTGACACTGGCTTTATCTGTCTTGTCTACTATTGGGTACCTGCTACCCTTCTCAACATCTGCTTGGTACATAGTAGAAATCCAGGACTTCCTTAATGGGAACAAATGGAACAAAAGCATATTTGGGGAAAAAAACAACTGTTAAACTGCTAATTTAATGAAATATGATGTTATTTTATTAGCCATTAACTCGTTTCTTAAAATACAACATTAATTTTCCTTAAAAACAATTACGTTCTTTGTTTTTGAGTTTGTGCCTTATGAATTTCACATTCCCCAGGACTCATAATAAAAGGTGGCAGTGTGGGAACGCTCATACTGTGCTGCGAGGGTCATGTGCCTGACAGTCCAGCAAGTAAAGACCCCAGTGTGTCCTCAGTGGCAAGGCGAGGAGTGCCTTGGAATTGCTGCATTATAGATATAAAATAAAAGCCTCTGTGTTGGTTAATCTTGATTGTTAACTTGATGGGATTTAGAATCACCACAGAAATACCTCTCCAGACATGTCTGTGGCAGATAATCTAAGTTGGTTGACGTGAGAAAAACCACACCCCTAAATGTTGGTGGTGGTGTTCCATGGGCTGGCCTCCCAGACTGAATGAAAAGGAGACAGAAGCTTGTATAGGTCATATTTCTGTTGCTGCGATGAATCGCCATAACCAAGACAAGGCAACATGGAGAAGAAAGGATTTATCTGGGTTTATGGTTCCACAGGGAGAGTTTGCAATGGCAACAGAGACATGGCAGCAGATAGCTGGTAGAAGGAAGCTGGGAACCCACGTGTTTAACCACAGATAAGCAAGCAGTGACCTGGAAGTGAGGTGAGGCTATGAACTCTCGAAGCCTTCTCCCACCAAAGTACTTCCTCCAGCAAGGCTGTACCTCCTACAGGTTCCATAACATCCACGAAATCGCATCCCAAACTAGGGGCTGTGTGTGTTTAAATACCCATGCCTACTCAAACCACAACAGGAACTAAACTGCAGACACAAAAGGGCCAGATGTCTAAAGCTCCTGCTGCCACCATGCCTACCTGACTGTGATGGACTGTATGACCTGGAACTGTAAGCCCAAATAAGTCCTTTTCACCTCATGTTGCTTCTCTCAGTTACTTTATGACAGTTACTTATGACAGGGATGAGAGAAGGAGCTAAGTACAGCCAGTTGCTGATTTTCCACACATATTACACTCCTACACACTGTGCTGACTGCTCGCTCACACCCTCCCTTCGTGTTCACATAGCACTAGAACCATCTCTGTTTTGTGTGCACCCACTGCAAGAGCAGGTATCCTGAAGGCAAGAGGGCCAGCCCCACTCCAGCTAGCACATCCTCACAAACACATGCAGAAGAGGCATCACAATGAGAAGCCTCACTCTGGAGGCTGTGAATCCGTGTCAGGCCACTGAAGCACCTTGGTGGCTTGTCTACTGACTCCAACTTTCCTTGCCTCAGACAGGTGTTCTTTCCCTTGCCCATAACTCTGAAGGGCAGGCAGCTCTGTTAATGTCCAAGAGTCCAGCTAACCAATGGTGCAGGGCATCCCACTTCCACAGAGTGGACAAAGATGAAGGTGAGGTGAGTCACAGAGAGGGCATGAGCGAGACTCCATCAGCACTATGAGCCCCAAGATGGCGAGACTCCAGTGTTAATAGTATGTTTTCCTCATTTGTATTCCAGCTCTTTCCATACTGAGCAAACCGCGACTGTCAGTGCATTATAGCAATGAACTAGGGACCTGTCACCTTGCTTCTGACCTTTTCTCACTCATGTTCCAACCCTGATAGCATGCCCTAGTCACAGAAAAGATCCACAGCCTGTGCTACCATAGTTCCTTGGTTCTTTCTTCTATATTCCCACTTCCTTTGACAACAAGCCTTTTTAGAAGCTTTGTAAAGACTCACAGGGACTGCACACAGATACATGTCATGCTTGTCCTGAGCCTTGACACTTAATTAATGCTGCTTTGCAAAGACCATGTTGACCATTTTCATCCTTGGCTACAGTCTTCTTTCTTGAAAGGGCTAGCCATATGTATTCAACCCACATTGTCCATTTTCTCACCCAGCGCATGCAAGAAGCAGAAGTCTCTTGTTTTTGTTGTTGTTGTTGTTTTGTGCCAAGTCACCTTGACTCATAAGAGTATGTGGCTGCCTTCATTTATTACACCATAGCCCACCAGACTAAGTGCTGTGCCCTTCACTTAAACGATGAAGCCAGCTGAGCATCATTTCAACCAGAGGAAGAGACGCTTCCAGGGAGTGGAGAGCTTTATGACCCAGACTTATATTAGTGACCTCACATCAGAACTTATCAGTGAGTATAATCCCTTTCCCAGAATTACATGCTGGCTGGTTCAGATAAATAGCACAGATCCCTAGCACTCATAATCCCAACTGTTAACAATTAATTTCCAAAACCCATCCTGAAAGACTCAGACAGGCCTCGCTCGGTGCATTTCTCACCAGTCACCATTTAAACCTCAAAACTTGAAACTGTTGTCAAGACACCGCTGACTTAAGCAATCAAGATAACAATATTCAGCAATAACCCGGGTGAAGCAGGGACTAAGTGTGAATTAATAAGTCGGCTGACACCGGGTCCCAGATGTTTCCAACCCAGGCAATATGCTCCAAGTGATGCTAAGCAGATTTACATACTTAACTAATATGTTTATTTAAAGGAAATTTCCAAATCCCAAATAACATCCAGATTTCTTCGTTGGCGGCAGATCAAAAGGCAGCCTATCAATAAAGACAGACTCCAGGATAAACCTTTCAGCATCTGCTTCAAACCACTAAACAACAGATTTGAGAGTTTTGAAAAACTTAATTGCAGACAAATTTCACTGCCTCTTACATAAATATATATGCTCGTGTCCCTGGAATGTTGCTGCCCTCATCTATTTTCACGTTCACAGTACTCGATGTGGTTCAATCACCAGCATCCGCAGCTCTGCCTTCACAGAGAATATTCTAGAGCCTGCCGTTTCTTTCAGAATGGATGGATGAATAGAACTTCCATTCTGCCAGAAAATGCTACACAAAACTTGGGGGTGTAGGGGTGTGCAGGCAAGTATTGGAGCACAGAATGTCGTAGAAAAAAAGAGGCCCCGCCCTGTACCGTACTTGCTTTTTTTTGATTGACAGTGAGGGTTTGTAGTAGAGAACAGGCACAGAGTAGAATAAGATCCCAGTGTGTGCCTTCTGGGTGTCTTTATCCATGGATGTGTGGATGGATGGAAGGAATGGTGGATGGATGATTGTTTTGGCCATAAAGGGGAAAGATACAGTCAGCTCATTGGTTCTTGTGGGTTAAATGAACCAACACAGGAGGTCAAGTCATGTTTGGATCATAGCAAGCATGGTCCATACATAGCTCTGATGGTTTCTGTCCTGTGTGTTGTATGACTCATTTCTTGTAGAGCAACTTTTCCTGTTGCAATGGGTAGATGATGACGGCAATGTTGGTCATGATGATACCATAAGTCTCAGATCTAAGGCCCTATGTGCTACATAATCTTAAATCCTCATGATAACATTAATTTATTATTAATATTACCTGCATTATTTATTTATTTATTTATTTATTTATTTATTTATTTATTTATTTATTTATTTATTTATATGTGTGTATGAGTGTATCTGTACATGGTTGGATGCCTCAAGAATCCAGAAGATGGCATTGGATCCCCTTGAGCTGGAGTCCTAGTGGCTGGGAACCACCCATTGAGTGCTAGGAACTGAGCTCAGGTCTTCTAAAAGAACACCAACTACTCTTAACTTCTGAGCCCTCTCTTAGTTCCTACTACCTCCTTTTTCTAGTTGTAATTGGAATCACACACTCGTGGTCGTGAAGTCAGCAGGTGATGAAGCTGGGAGTCAGACTTAAGCTTACTAGAATCTTAAGTTCTTTAGGCCCAGTTGTGCTGTCTCTTTCCACACCCTGTCCTTTTCACTGTGTGTGCAGGTGGGTGAGTGTGTAAATGTCTGTGTGTTGCGAGGTGGTGGCGGTGGTATTTACGCATATTTGTTGAAGTCTGGGGGTGTGTATGTGAATTTGTGTGTGTATCTGTCCCTTCCCACACTCTGCCCTTTCCACTGGAAAGTCTCTGACTTAGAGGATGCAGGAAGCCAAGAAAGAGGTGCAGGTCATATGCACAGGAGGAAGTAGACTACTCAGATGGAGACAGGAACCAAACAACCCTGGAGACTACAGTTAGTACTACCGTCCCTTCCTTTCCTTCCTTCCTTCTTTCTTCCATTTTTCCTTCCTTTGTTTCCTTTTTCCTCACCTCTTTCATTCTTTCCTTCCTTCCTTTCCTCAATAAGTAACTACCTTCACATATGCCAGAAAATACAAATATTAATGGCTGGAACAAGATGGAATTTTTCCTTTTAGATAAGAAACACAGTGACCTTTTACTCAAAGTCGGTATGGTGTATCCTAGCCCACAAGAACAGGTTTACGTGGTCTTTTGCTACCAAAAAAAAATAAAGTGGCAGGCCACTTTTAACAATGTCAACATGTGGAATTAAAGTATTCACCAATAAATGAATTTGTAAAGAAAATGCTGTGCATCCCCACAATGGAATACTGCTCAGCCCTAAGAGACTGAATTGTCATTTGTGGCAGCAGGGGTAGGAATAAAGTTTATTGTGTCAAATTAAATAAGTTAAGGGCACCAAGATGAAGATCATTTGTTCTCACTTAGATGTAATATAAAATATTGATTTCATAGAGGTAGGAATTAGAACAGAAATTACCAGAGCCCAGGAAGGGAGAGAGGGGTGGAGAGAGGATGGTTAATGGGACCAGAAGTGCAGCTGGATAAAGGAATGGCTCTTCGTGTTCTATTTTTAAAGGCTCTGCATTGGTCAGTAATGGGCATCAGACTCACAGCCCTGCACATTAGGCAAATGCTCTACTGCTGACCTAGATCTCTAGTGCACTTATGTTTTTACAATCTCAAAATAAGGCTCTGTGTGTGTGTGTGTGTGTGTGTGTGTGTATGTGTATTTGTGGGTGGGGGTATGTATGTGACTGTGTGTATACAAGTGTTTGTGTATTTGTATCTCTGTGCACGTATGTGCATGTGTATATGTGTGTGTGTGGTAGGTGTGTATGTGTATTCGTTGGAAGGCAAGGTACACATATCTTTGTGTGTAGGGGCTGGTATATGTGTATGCATATTTGTGTCTGTATGTATGCATGTGTGCGTAATTGTCGGGGGGTAGATGTGGGTGTGTACTTGTATTTGTGTGTGTGTGTGTGTGTGTGTGTCCTCTTTACTTACTTGCTAGGACTTGTTGGGGCCTTTCATTCTGATGATTGATGCCCTGCAGTTCTTGGAACTTTTCATGCATGATTTCTTAAATAATTACCTCCTGTCCTGTCCGTTCCTGTGTTCTTTCTTTGTGGACTCGCTCCCCTCCCCCACTTCTAATGTTCTGCAGTCAGCAGTGTAATGATGGTTGGCAACAATTAACTGTGTATTACCAAAGAGCTAGTAGGGAGGGTTTTACATGTTTCCACACAGAGATGACAGATGTTTAAGGTGGTGGATATACTAATTACTCTGAACTCATCACTACACTTACTGTCCCTGTACTGAAATACCAGACTGTATGCTTTCTACATATTTTGTGTCATTAAATATTTTAAAATGTTTTTTAAAAAACCAATCAGCCAGCAGGAAACATGTTCTCCTTCTTCACAGAGTTGGACCTGTCCTCCTTCACTGCATGTTTCTCCTCTACAGGTTAGGAAAACCCCTTTCTGCTCCATTTCAGCTGCCTAGTACTCAGTGGAAGTCCAACAACACCAGATATGCAGTGGATCAAAGCAATACTGCACTCACTCTGACAATTAACTTGTTACTCGAATAGTAACACAATACAATAGTAAGCAGGAGCTCTGAGCTAAAGCTAAACAGAGTGGCTGACTGGGAACATAAAAGATTAGGACAGGACCAAGAGTGTCCTGACTTAATAACCAAGACTCCAGGACACAATCAAAATGCATCATGTCAAAACAGAGGACAATCACAGTTTGAATGAGCAAAGTTAGTCAACAAACCTAGGGGTGAATCAGTTGTTGGAATTATCTAAGAAGGATTTTAAAGTAGTCATCACAAAAAAAACACTTCAACAATCACAAATTCTCTTGAAACACATAAGAGAGAAATAGAAACTCTCAGCAAAGAAATAGACAATTACATTTCAAAAGAACCAAATGGAAGTTGCAAGATACATAAACAGAAAGAATATGTCCTCAAGCAGGGTCAGCCTCTTCAAGAAAAAATAAAAAACAAAAACAAAAACAAAAAAAAACAAAAACACATAGCAGGACCATTGGATGATTTCCACCTATTCATATTGCTATTTCCTAGCTGCAAGGGAGGCTGTACCATGAAGTCTCAAACTTGGAATACCAGTGACAGACTCAACTTTCTATAGTAAATGGAAAGAATGCCTTCTTAATATGCATGTCTGCCATCAGAACAAAGTTGTGGTGAGACTGAGAATAGACTGTGGTGGTGTAAATTGGAATATGTACTTACTTGCTACTTACCAGAGAAATCAAGTGCTCACTAATGAGATCTGTGTCACTTTTGATTCAGACTGGCACGATCCACAGTTACCATGGTTTCTCTGTGTAGCATAGAGGCAATTTGATGTGACCTGATGTCACAAACACCTTGGCAGGGTCACCTTCTGGGAAAAGGCCACTTAATTACCTGATTAATTTTCTCATCTTAATTAACTTGTCCCCATTGTTGATAACCTTATATTGATTGCTCTGCTGGTAGTAATTAGAAAAGTGGTGAAGAAATAAATAGAGAAGTAGTGGAAAGGGCCAAGGTGCACAGACTCCTGTCTTCCTAGAATCTACTATCTAGGATTTGAGCTTGACACCTTTGCCTCTCCTGTTTGGTGAATGTATTAGAGACACTGCTAATCATTTCTGTCTATTCTTCATTCCCTTGTGTGGAATATGGTTTTTTTTCCAAGATATTCGAATCTACAGTACAACATGGTCTAGTCCCTCAATCAGATGTTCAGACAATGGAAGCACACTTGACCTAAGCTGGGTCAACCATATTGTGTTTTGTTTTGTCTTCTAGGTGGATCAATAAGAGCATGAAGATAGAGCGTCATCTCACTTTGGGTGATGAGACTGTTGGATAATGGTGATGCAGGGAGTGGCAGAGGCAAGCATTTTGCAGAGCCACTAGGAATCCATTAACCTGCCAGCAATCAGAGAGGGCAGGCTATTTGAGCTTATCAGACTCACAGCTTTCCTGCTCTTAGATTCAGTCTTTTATCCTGAGCTGTGGTTCTTAATCTAGAGGTTACAGGGTTCACTCAGGTCACTGGCAGCTTCTTATAAACAAACAAACAAACAAACAAACCCTAATATAATAAATCACTCTCACAATTAATTGCTGTTTTAGCTTTAAACACTCCTAGTGAAAATAAAAATCTAAGCAATCTATGGTTAAAACCAGCAAAGAGAGGGTTGCCTTTTAGACATATACACTGATAAACTGCTATGGTCTCCTTCAGGGGCACTCTGTGTCTACCTCTCTCCTTCCTAGTGAGTCTGGACTCTCCTGCCTGACATTGACCATTTCTCTGTCCTGATTTCAGTCCTATGAGATCCTCTGCTTCTCATACTCCACAGTTTCCCAGCCTCTCTTTCCTGAAGTAATCCCAGACAACTCTTATTGCTAGTTACTTTGGCTTGGGGCCATGGTCTTGCAAAGCTGGGACTGAAGGGATGTTTGCCTATCTAATGTGACTGAATTGAGGGTTCCTGTAAGATGGGTGGTGTGTTCTTGCCTTGGGGGTCCATACGAAGAAGCAAAGGCTGCCTCACTTCCATAGGGAGCTGTAAATAAGGGCTTGTAAAGAAAATATTTACAAACATTTCTGGGTGACTCTTAGCTTATACACAGGGCTATACATGGGGGTATATTGGGAGCTTCTAAAATAAACCTGGTCCATCCTCTCCATTACATTTCTTATTCACTATTTGTGGTGTGTGTGTGTGTGTGTGTGTGTGTGTGTATGCTTCTCAGCCATAATTGAAATCACCAACTAAAAGCCATGGTCCTTCAGAGTCCCAGACTCATCCCTTATCTGAAGTCCTCAAAGCACTACCTGAGTTTTCACATGCCACTCAAAGTTGAACAGTTCTCAACTTGGTGGAAAACCAACTTGTTCTCTGCGAAACAGAAAAAAAGGCATAGTAGACATTCATGCACACAGCTCTTCACAACTCCTGGGTGCCAAGGTCTCTGCACTTCTTACCAAACAGAAATCTGGAAACTCCATTCTAGAAGGACTATCCCAGGGATAGCTCAGATTCACATCAGTGAGATGTTAGCTTCATCCATCTTGTGCTGCCATGACAACAATTACAGAATAGACTATTCACAGTAAACAGAAATAAGTTTATGCCATACAGACCAGAAACCGGAAAGACCAAGATCAAAGTTCTAAGTCCAAGTACATGATGAGGTCTTATTTCTACCTCTTACCGTGGCAGAGCATAGATGGGCTAGAGGAAATAAGTGTGAAAGACAAAAGGGGCCAACCTCATCTTTTAATAGGGAACCCACTCTCATGTAAATGGTATTGGCCTAGCCATGAAGTGGCAAAAGAGGTAGAGTCCTCTCAGCACAATAACCTCTAGAGGCCATACATCCCTAAGAAGGTGGTTGTTCTTAGATCTAGACAGTATTCAAAACTGAATACACAAAAATAAATTAAAACAAAGTATGAGTTTGACAGCCATACAATCTTCTTTTCTATCATCTGTAGTCTAGCCTACTACTACTAAATGCACACATGCCTATCTTAACAGATATGTATCTCCGGTGACACTTCAATAGCTGCATGGTATTCCAGGGTGTGAAAAGACCCCAATTTAATTTGCCAGTCATTGTTGTGGGATGTTGAAGACGCTTTCAAAAATGTCTGGCCGTTAAAGCATTAATGCTCATCCCAGCTCTTTTCTTAGTATAAATTCTGAACCTTTTGATGTCCCATTTCAGCCGGACCTTGCTAAACTAATGCACGCATTTAAATCTGTTGATGCTTATTATTATCAGCTCCTCTGACAGGTGGTGAAAAATGAAGCTTTTCAGATCTTTCAGGGCTTTGCCTCTTCATGTTCTCAAACACAGATAAACCTTGTTTTGTATCATTGGCGATTTGATTCATGCTGGGGTTTTGCAACCAGGCCTGGAATCATGAATCAAGTTATTTCCCTCTTGCCCACTACCATGAGCACTACCCATTCCTCTGCCACGGGAATAGCAATGGCAACAACACTCTTTTCAAATTTACTTCATTTGGGGCAGGAAAAAAAAATGCAACCTTCATCCATCCATTAGTTCATTCCATCAATAATCTTGAGTCCCCACTTTGATGTAGGTGTTGATACACTGACGGCTGAGAGTGACAAGGGGCTTGTCTTTATGGAGCAGGAAGTCCCTGCCACCATCAACACTGCAACCTGCCCTCGGCCCATGGTCTGCTCCCATCTCAGCATAGTAGAAGCAGCTTCTATTTCAGGCCTTCCTTGCTTTTCTGCAGGTGATTACTCCCTTCACAGAACTTCATGGGCATTTCCTCTTTCTTCTTCTGGCTGTGATGAGAAGCATCCAGTAGGACAAACTGACCAGGGTAATGGGTGGCTGGTGAGTAACCTGATGGTGAGTCATGTCAGAGTGGTCCTCATAGTCCAGAGAGGAGGTTCAGCCAAAGATCCCATAGAAAGCTGTTTTCCTGAGTGAAGTTCCTCATATTCTGGAGTGTTCTATGAGTTCTGCAATCTTTAAGATAGATGGAATTGTGGAAGTGGAGTGTAATCTTACTCCTTATCCTCCAGTCTACATTAAACATCCTGATTCTCCATCATTGAGATATTCCAAGGTCAATATGGAGGGGACAGGACCAGAAGCCGAAATTCTTTCCCAGATGCAGAAAAGAGTCATCATCATCATCATCATCTTCATCATCATCATCAACAACAACAACAAAAAATATTCAGATGCTTTTATTTCAGGCACTAGAACCTGCTAAGTTCCCTATAAAACCGGGGCATCTCTGAACTTTTTACAAGGCCAATGGGCTGGTTAGTTTTTGTCGAGATGACACAAAGTCACCTGGGGAGAGGTAACCTTAGTTGAAGAATTGCCTCCATTAGATTGGCCTTGGGGCATTCTGGAGGCTCCTGATGATTTGGGTAAGAGGGCCCAAGCCACCAAGGATGTTGCCACTCCTGGACAGATAGTCTTGGGAGATATAAAAAAGATTACTGAGCAAGTCGGGGGAAACAAGCTGATAAACTCTTTTATCCCAAAGTTGGTTTTGGTCAATGGTTTATCACAGCAACGGAAAAACAAAACTAGGGAATCATGTTTATCATTAGATCCCCTTGGTCTATCTTCAGAGCTTTGCAAGAAAATAAATATAGACTTTAAGGGCATTCCATGTGCAAGAGGATGGTACGTGTGCATGTGAGTAGAGATTGGTGTGTGTGTGTGTGTTTGGAAACCACTCAGAAAATTCATATGATAGAATCTCATCTAATATATGCAAGTTTCATCTGCTTTCTTATTTTCCACAGGAGCAAGAAAAGGGTAGAGCAGGTTGATCCCATGTACCATCCCATATTCATTTGGGCTTTTCCCCCTAATCCCTGATAGAAGAAAACTTCTGTGTGGGCTGTGAGCCAGCCCATCATGCTTAGCACTACCTCTCAAGAGTGTAGAATGATGCCTGGCTCCAAACTATACTGTAAACAAAAACATTGCATTTCCTTCCAAGAACTGTTCTATGAGGGCATCTCTACTGTTTGAAAACTTGTTGACAATCGTCTATGTGCCTGACTCCACACCACTCCCACACTCCAGAGCATCTTCAACCTTTGCTCAATCTAGCATCTTTGGGGGCCTGAAATATCACAAGACTTGAGCACAGGCCTTAAATAGCAAGATGCAATGACACTTGGAATTCCATTGGCTCCTGAAAATCCTGCATAGAGCTAAAGATGAGTATTGCCATAGACTCCAACAGAAACAACTTCCGGGAGGAAAGATTTATCTTGGTGCATGGTTTCAGAGGGGCTCAGTCCAGTGTGGCAGGAAAACCAGGACAGAACAGGAAAACCAGGATGGAACTGCTAAAATCGTGGCACTAGAAGTCTGAGGCAAGGCTGGGACTTCAGGCCAGGCAAGAAGCAGGATATGGTGATAGCCAGAGGCTTGCCCTTAGTAACCTCCATCTAACATCTAAGCCCAACCTCCTAAAGCTTCCATAGCCTTTCAAAATGGTGTCCCCAGCTGGAGATCAAATGTTCAAACAGGAGCCCGTGGTGACATTTCAGATTTAAATACCAGAGGGAAACAAAACCATTTAACTTATCATGGATGGTATAGGTGACTGGTTGTCTCCTTTCTCTACCCCATTACACTCACTATAAACGTAAGGGGGGTGTAGTACCAATAGACAGAGAAAGAGAGAGAGAGAGAGAGAGAGAGAGAGAGAGAGAGAGAGAGAGTGTTACGCAGATACACAGATAGATGTATACCCCAGTGCAAGCAGGCACGAACCCACCCAATTCAAGTATAGACTCAATTTTATCATCTCTCTCTCTCTCTCTCTCTCTCTCTCTCTCTCTCTCTCTCTCTCTCTCTCTCAGCTATGATTGGATTCCAAGAAAAAGTTTTCTCATCCCACGTTGAGGATCCTCCAAGGGACAGGAAGTTGAAGCTGCTAGTGATCTCATCCTTTCCCCAGGGGAGCTGGAGAGAAGGGTCCCCAGAAGGTGCAATCTGCAGCAGGAGCCTGTTGTTGATTGGCAGGCAGGCTTAATGGACCAGGCATGGTGCCACACTGACAGATGGCCGCGTGAGTAGATGGCCAACAGATAATGTATGAGCAACAAATGTGTTTGCTGAGGGCAGCTTTCCCAGGTAAGAGCATTAAAGCAACCTCAGCTGGATTCTCCACACCTGCGCTCCTCTCTGTCTGAGAACCTGGGAGACCATGGGCCCCAGTACAGGTCCTGCACAGGTGGCGCTTTTCCTCCTCTGAGGTGCAATGGAGCCATCTGAGGAGCAACAGGAGCTGCTACTGCGTATTGCTAGTGGAGGTAACAGGAAGAAAATAGAGCCCCGGGCCCCTGCCAGGGTCTCCTCACTCTTGCCGATAAAAAGTTGGGAAAACCCAGTTTGTGGCAATCCTGGAGCCATGATGAACTTTTAGGCAATAAATGAAATGCATAAAGAATTGACCACTGTCCTGAGGGTATTTCCCTCAAAATAGCCTGCTCCAATTTCATGAGGTATAAATTAGGGCAAGTATCCGAGTTAACCAGTGTCAGCCTAAGGTGACCTTCTCCTGTGGGCGTGGCAGTAACTGCTCAGTGAACACAACATGTTCAGTGTTTCTAGGTGAACCGAGGGGCAGGTTTCAGAGCTTTTCAAAAGCTTGTGTATTTTACAGGGTACCAACTGCATAAAGTATGAAAGCCTAGACCCAGGAAATCTCCCATCTACACAGTTCAACACTGCGACAGAGTTAGCCAACTCAGAATTTGGGCAGAGAATCCAAAAGAAAGGATTGTGGTTCAGGAAATCAAATTGATCAGTTTCAGAATCTACACTATTACTATCAGAAAAGTGACTGGCTCATTCGTACTTTCAATTGTATTTTATTTATATAGTCTTTGAAATCTCACACATGTATGTAATAGAGTTTGATCATATACACTCCCCATTCTCCTCCTCAGACTTCTCTCAGACAGCATCCCCTGCTCTCCTCTCATCTTCAAAGTTCATTTCCTTTTATTTTTATAGTTAGGATCTTTCTATCCATCGGGGCAGAGCAGACCGACTCTATAGCAATGTCCTAGGTCCATGAAAACAAGCCATGATGACTCAACTTGGATGGTCCAGGATTCCCAGAGGTCAACATCCACTAAGCAGTGTCAGAACCCCTAACCTTTACAAACAAGCCTGTGGACTCTTAGAGTTTGGACTGAGGGGGTCAAGGGCAGATGCCATGCTGAGAAATTTCATGGGGCTGTGAATACTGGGGAAGCCTTGAGTTAACACAGGGCTCCGTTCTCCACTCTAGAATCTCCTAGCTGATGTATCTAGGCCTCTGTTTTCTTTTTCTGAAGTATAACTCCCCGTTAAAGACACCTTAGTAAGCCTGCCAGACCTCATCTTCACCAACCATCAGCCTTGTGACCCATATGCAAGACATAAAACCATTTCTAACCTGCGTTGTCCCCTAAAATAAAGGGAGGGGAATAGTAAATGAAGTTACTATTGGGAGAACTGACGGGCTCAGGAAAAGTTTAAGCTATGTGATGTAATACCTAATACTTGGTACTTTGACTATTGATGTTTAATGATAGATTTTAAAGGGGGCAGTAGAGAGTACACACAAATGATGAATCACTTATTTTAATATCAATAGTATTATTTTCCTTGGGGTTGTGGTCAAATAGAAAGAACACTAGGGAAGAAGGGCTTATGTACAACTTGAGAAGGAACATAGTCCCAGCATGGAGGGTAACATGTCCCAGCATGAGTGTGAGGCGGCTGGTCACATGACATCCATATGACTGGAATGTGAATGTTCAGTTCATGTCCCCTATGTCACTCACTCTGGGCTTCCAGCCTATAGAATGTTGGTGTCCACATTCATGTGGGGTTTAAACATCTCAGATCCCTCCACAGATACTCTCAGAGGTGTGTATCCTGGGCGATTCTAAAGCCAGTTAAGTTGGTAATCAAGATTAACCATCACTGAACCTGGAGAGATGGGTCAGTGGCTAAGAGGACTTGCAGCTCTGTCAGAGGACCAGAGTTAGGTCACTAACAAAGTCATCAGGTGCCTTAGCCATCTGTAATTCTAGCTCTAGGGGATCTAATACACACATGTACACACTTGCTTACACACACACACACACACACACACCACAAATAAATACACACAGAGACACACACAAAATAAATCTTAAGATGAAAAATATCCACCATCACAACTATCAATGACCCAGGTTGCTAAGTTACTGGAAATTCTTCAGTTGGCTGCCACTCACATGGTTCAAAGGCAGGGCTACCGACTGTCACATTTGTTGACTTAATCTAAATGTGTTGATAATGCTATACGCTTTTATCAAGATCAAGCTTCCACTTTAACATTAAAACACTGCTTTAGCCAACAAGAAACAAGAAAAAGAGCCATTTCACATGAGCTCTTGGCTTTTGTCCTTGGTAGAAAAAAAATGTAAAGATATGTTTGAAATGCTTTAACACTCCTGCCCTGGTGAGATGTTAATAATCGTAGTGAAGAGTCTGTTGTTTTGGAACTCACCCAGAAAACAGTCCTGTTCATGTTAGGCACATAATTCTATATGCCATCTTTTCTGCCAGGCTTTGGGCAGAACTTTATCAAACTTGCATCAAATCTCTTTGCATACTCCTTCCTGTGATATAAGTAAAATCTCTTATGAGTTAAACTGTACCACCCACAACCCCACACCCAAACAAACTGAACTCTGAACTCTGGGTACCTGTGAATATGATGTTATTTGGGGCTACGGTCTTCACAGATCTGACTGAGCTGATTCTTCATCACTGAGCTATGCAGTTATACTGACTCAGGGTGCGTCATAATATACCTGGAGGCCTCAGAACAGGAGAGACACGGACACACAGAGAGATCATGTGATCATGGAAACAGATTGCAGCCATGTGTCTCCAAGCCAGAGAGAGAACCAAAAAAAATGTCCAGCAAGTCCTGATAAACATCTGAGGCTTGTTTTCCTTCATCCGTTTTAGCAGTGCAACCCTGCTAGCTAGCGACACCCTTATCTCAGATGCTGAGCATGGAGCTGTGAGGAAATGCATTTCTCTTGAAGTCATGGGAGCACCCTAGGAAAGGAGCGCAATCTATGATGGAAGTAAATGAGGGATTTGGTTTTTAAAAAAAATAATAAAGGACTGACAGATAAGGTGTTTAGGGAAATATCTAGGGCAATATCGTCTATCCCATATGCACATATTTAAAAAATTATGCATATAAGGGCTATGCCACCACAACCCACTGTTCCCATTTCTGGAATCACAGCTGTTCCCCCATTCTGGAAAGCTCTTGCCCTGGTGAGATGTTAATATTTCTAGTGAGGGTTGTGTTGTTCTGGTCCCCACCAAGAAGACAGCCTAGCTCATAATAGGCACATAATTCTTTATGTCATGTTCTCTACAGTGACCTCAGTTGTAGGAGGCACCTTTACTCTGTGTGTGTGTGTGACATTAAGAAAGATTCTACTAAGTAGCTCTGACTGATGATAGGAGAGAGCCACTACCCAGCCTCAGAGATGTTAAACTGAATAGAAAGAAGAGCTTTAGAGATGGTAAGAAATGGCAAATGTTTGAGTACAAATGATCTTACATAGGATTCTGGTCTATAAAAAAAAAGTCTCCTGACCCTTGTGCAGACCAACACAGAAGCTTCAGCACTGACCCCAGACAAAGTCCTAGGACGGTTAGGTCATCGTGTGTACAGAGGAGGAGGAGGAAGGGATGGGTGAGGCCAACATGTCTGTACCAGAGACCCTTGTGACCATTTCCAAGGCCCATGACAGTGTCTTTGAACTTCAGAACCCCAGCAGAAGGTCATGTGGTCCACTGTGTATTCCAACTTTGGGGAGGATTCACTTTCAAGGGAGACAGGCTTGCTTTTCTCTCCTTTTGCAGGGGTGCTTGAATGCAGACAGTGAGAGACCAGAGGTTCAGTTAACTGCATTGACCAAGGTCAACAGGTAATTAGTATCACAGCTAGGTTCCAAACAAGCTTTCCAGTGGACTCCAGTGATGAACTCAGTCGAATTAAAGAGTTTTGTACTTAAACAATCGCTAAACAGAATTAAACCATAGTGACATTCTGTGATGAACAGTCTCAAAGATGGCTGCAACTCTGGACCCTCCACCGAGAGACAGCACATCTCCATTTCTGAATCCCGGGACCTAGTGTGTCAGAAGAGGGGTCCTTGTGGGCATATTCTGAAGTAATCTGCTGTTGACTTAAAGCCTGGGAAAGAGTAAGTGCTGATCAATAGTGAAATGGGCCTGCATCTTGGAGGCTCAATGAAGGTGGTTTTGAAGCCCATCACAGCACTTGATTCCTGTTATTTAGTGCAACAAGTTAATACCTCAGCAGTAGCCAAGTGCCTACTGTCTATCAAACTGTTAGCCGGAATCTTTTCAAGTTTGTTGGCATCCTCTCAGAATACAGTAGCATCTTACAGTGCGCTTGTTGCAATTGACCAGTGGGTTTGACGCTATTATCTTGGAGGCTGGGATAAACCAGATTCAGTGGGAGCCATCCGTGGCGCTGAGGAAGAAGCGGTACAGATGAGGCTCTGGGTAGTGGGCATGTTCACTGCTATAGATGCTGTCTGTCTCTCTGGATGCAGGCTTGCACCTGGTATTTCACATCTAACAAGATGAGACACCGTCCTTAGAATTCAGAAAGCAGTTGTTGATGTCGTGGGGACTCTGCAGGGGAAGACACTCCCAAGATAGAGACGGGATCAGTCCACAAGGTGGACATAGAACCACTTGACTACCCGAAAGATGGAACTGATTTTTCACGACACTTTACCCAGGTTGTCAATGGAACTGTGGCTTCTTGGGGTCACTTGCAACTGGAAGGAGAACGAACAACAGATCTAATGTATCACAGAGTGGAGCTCTGACCCTGAGTGCATTCAACCTGTCCTCAGGGCCAGGACTTCCCCCAAGTCAACCCCTACACACATGGAAGCATTTAAGTCTCACTGAGCAAAATCCCCAACAATTTAGAAGCGCTTGGATTCGTGCTTGGTTCACAGTAGGTGCTTATTTGGGGGCAATGAGATGGATGTGTTGGTGATCCGAGCTGTTTGCCTTGATCATGATTTCGGAAGGAAAGCTGGAAGCCATGTGAAATACAAGAGACAACGTGGTACGAAGAGAGAAAGCGCCACACTTGTGCAGCTGCCTGTGATCATTCAACAAGCACAGGGAAAGGACACTCCATTCTAAATCAAAGGCAGGCGGGCTCTAAGAACAAGGTCCAGAAGCTCCTGAGGCACAGGTTGGCATTGCCTGAGGGTTGAGCTCTCCAGGCAGTTGGGTCTCACTTCCCACACCTTCTGCTAGGAGATAACAGTTGGCCCTTAGCACTGCGGCTTCTTCAAGATCCTTGGAACTTGTCTGAACACACTTCACATCCTTGGTCTCTAGCCCTTGGCTTCAAACTCCACTGCAGTGCTTTATCTATATGAAATGATGAGGTTTAAGTATGGCTGGTTTCATCACCTCTGCTTTAAGGCTAAGGGAAAAAATAGACAGAAAGTGAACCCACTGGGAGAACTTCCCCCCACCTTTTTTTTTTTTTTTTTACAAGTCTATTTAAGTAATTAAGTAACCTGCTCCACAGTCCCACTGTCCCAGTGTGAGGGATGACTTGGTAAAGGCTGTAAGCAATGCGCTGCCCTCGGGGAGAGAACATTCTAGAGAAGAGAGTCAATGGGAAAGCAGGTCCACATCACACTACTGAGTTGGAAGTCCAATGAATAGTGAAGGCAGAGAACACTGTTCCCACGGAAATCTAATGGAGAGAGCACAGTCAGAAAGCTGGTCTGAAATTCTAGATGGGAAAACTATTAGAAAACAAAGACACAGAAGAAAGAGGGAGGAGGAGGGGAAAGAAGGAGAGGGGGAGGAGGAGGAAGGAGGCAGTAGAAGCTTTCAGAGGAAAATCTAACTTTGTGAAAATGGCAAACAATGCCTGGTGGAAGAAAGCACTCATCATAAAATCTGATTTGGGGAAGATCTGGGGCAGTCTGAAGAAACAGAGTGAACCCCAGAGGCTCCTCTAGGGGAATAAGAGAAAGCAAAGGTGAGGGGAACAGAGAGGTAGAGAGGCTGGAACACATAGCTTGGTAGGTCATGAATTTTTTTCATCAATACAGCTGAAGCCTTAACCAATGAAAGGGTGATAATGAGATTAACTTATAACTCAAAGCTGCCTTCTACTGCAGAGCATGGGAGTGTGGAGCGAAGGATGGATGATGGAAGGGACCAAGCAGAGAAGCGGCTATCTAGTTGGGACCCTTTTCAGGTGGGATAAAGAATGATGGTAAGTAGAAGATTTCACTAGAGTCAGAAAGCTCACTAAGACTAAAGCCAGCTGAATACGATGGCACATAACGGTCGTCTTAGCACTCAGGCAGGAGAATTGCCAGTGCTAAGTCAGCCTGGGCTACATAGCAAGCTCAAAGCCAGCCTAGGCTAGACATGAGACATTGGGTTTAAAAAAAATACCAAGGGCTGTGAATGTAGCTCAGTGGAAGAGTTCTTGCCTGGTGTGTTCGAGGCCTGGATTCCATCCTTGGTACTGGAGGAGAAAAGGCTTGCAACCAGCACTACAGCCTGCATCTTTTTTGAAATGAACCCATGCTCTAATGGTGCCAAGGATGAAAGGAGAACGCTTGAGGGGAGTGGGGAAGTCCTTAGGAAAAGACATGTACAACACTGTATTCAAGCCTAGGTCTTGGGTCTATTCACAGTATCCTCTCAGAGAGAAACTCTCACCATCACTAGAAGTGTCCATGGCAAGTGAACAGCCCTCAGTAGACATGTGTGGGATCGATCGCTCTGATGAGCACCTTCTAAGGAGTGCAGACACACCAACTCAAGAGTGACTTCTGCTGATCTTAACCCCATCCTGCAGGCAGCAACCACTGTTCTCTGTGCTTTCTTCAGAAAGAGCTGAAGAACCCATTGCACAGATTCATAAATTATGATCAATTTTATGCCAAATGGTAGGAAATATAGTGGAAAGACGGAAGCCGTGTCGGCACACAATTGCCTTGTTCTTGACTCCAAGGAAGCCTGTATCCAAGCCAAAGAACACAGTCACATCTAAAGAGGAAGGACCACCCCTAGGAACACTGGTTTCTCATGACTGTAACCAAACACTTGACACACTTAACTCATAGTTTTGTTTTTGTTTTTAATTTTTGCATTTATTTATTTATGAGAGAGAGGAGAGAGAGAGAGAGAGAGAGAGAGAGAGAGAGAGAGAGAGAGAGAGAACGAACATGTGCTTATATGCACACGTGAATGCATACAGGCCTAGCATGCCTAGGGATACACGTGGAAGTCGGAGGGCAACTTACAGGACTCAGGTCTCTCTTCCTATTACGTGGATCCTTGAGGCTGAAGTCAGGCCAGGCTGAGTCATCTCAGCAGCCCCTAACTCATATTCTGAGGCTTTCGAGTCCAAGATCAGACAACACTACTGTTTTGACTTCTGGGGAGGGTGGGAGATGGCAGAACACCATGGCAGAAACACAATTTAAAAGAAGTAGTCACATCTCGAACAGAAAAGAAAGAATCCCAACAGAGAACAGTGACCTAAGAAACTTCCACCAGGCCCTGGTTCTTAAAAGTCCCAATACCATGACTACTCGGTTCACTGTAACAACACAGTAACTGTGTTTAATAGTATTCATGGCAATTGGTTTGAATCTGCAGCAATGTTTATATTTAACTTTTTCTTTATTTTGGTTAAGCATAATTAATTTAGGATTTCTTCATGTTTATGCATATCACTCTTAATGGAAAATCTTTCAGAACCTCATTAGGATCCATTATGATTTTTCCCCCCTCTCAAGAATCTATACATTTTCAAGTTTGAGCAATTCTGCTCTCAGTCACATAAAGAACCAATTAATGGGGGTAAGGGTGGGCCTACTCTAGACTGCACAGTGAAGGGTCTGGGTGGAGTTGGTGGGAAGACAGAACACCATAGGAAGGGGTCATTTTCCTTTCTGGTACAACTCTCGGAAGATGTGAAATCTGCCAAAAGTGAGGATGTAAAGAACGGGCTTCCAGAATATTAATGCGATGCTGAGCCCTCCTCACAGCTGGGTATATCTCCTAGCTCTTCAGACCAAAAGGCAGGGCATTGCTCTTCAGATCTCAGTATCAGAAGCTCCCCCAAGTGCAACCAGCAAGTCCTTCCTCCCACACTAGGCCAAATGGAGATCCCGAGTCTCACTGATAAAAAAAGAATGTAGCATGGAGCCAAGCAACACAACACGCTCCTAGGAGATATTATGTCTTTAACCTGAAAGCTTGCACTCAGCAGAGAGCTGCTCAAGCTCTAGAGCCTGCCGGCATCTCTAAGTGTTGTTCAAGGCATATACTAACTCCTTAGGGAACTAGGAAAACAACAGCTATAATACCTTTAAAGAACGGTGCCCAGACAGCAGGGCAGCAGTACAGAAGAGTGCGCCCAGAACACAAGAACAGATGAGGGCTCATGTCTTTAGAATGTTCTAAGGTAGAAAAGTCCATCCAAAATCCAAAAGATCATGAAAGCCTGGTGTGTTAGCCCTTGGGGAGGGAGGGGCAAGGCAATAGGACTTCTCTTGCTTTGCTCTGAGAATTGCCACTGACCCCCGCCACTCATCCATTCTAAGGCATACAGAGCACCTACCTTCCGTGTTGCTGTTTGGTGAACATTAAATACCACTGCACACAGAGAACAGCCAACACGTTTGATAATTCATTGGCAGCAGCAAAGCCGACCATCTCCGTGCAATGCAAATTGCTTTGGCTTCCACGTGGCTCCTGTCGCTTCAAGTGCTGATGGTAAATAGCCTACCTCGGCACTGTTATCAAGTATTCATTCTAACAACATTAATTTACAATGTGTTTTCCCTCTTTACATTGTGCTACATGACTTATTCACAGAGCTGGCCCTTTAGTGGCACAAAGATTCAGTCTATCATTGTCCTCGCCTAATATCATTCAGTTAATGGAAACTAGAGCAGAAAAGGATCCTGGCTGGGTTGTTTCTATGGGAATGACTGGTGCCAAAGGAAAGGTGTCTCCTAGAAAACCTTGCCTGTCTGTCTGGATTTGGAGGGAAGAGGCCATTAAAAGTATCGGAGTCAAATTAGTTTACGCGTGGGAGGAGTCAATGGCACTGATGCACTGAACTGTCTACTTTATTACCACCTGCCAAACCCAGGCTCTCTTGGTGGTGCACATTTAACCACATCTCTTCCAAAGTGACCTTCCCATGAGGACCGTGTAAGGCACATGGAGGGCCAACTTGCGTGTGAGACCTCGAGAAAGATTTCTTGGGTTGTAACTTGGATCTACCATTCCCTAGGCAAGGTGACCTGGGACAGATGACTTCGCTTTTCTGTGACTTAATGGCACCATCTTTATTACTTCGTGGGGTTTGTTGGCCAGGAGATGAGATATAGTACTTCATAAATGATTCCGACCACAGGAGTGGCCCTGTCACCAGTCGGATGGGCTATAAGCATGTGACTTGCCTCAGCCAATGAGAATGGAGGATTATGCCCCTGTGTTGGACCTTCTCTCTGTGGCAGAGATTAAGGAAGTGCAGTGTGCATTATGCTGGAACTTCTGACATCCTTGACAGATGTCAGCTGAGATCCTTGACAAGGAAGACAGGAAGCCAAGCTCTGAGCTAGCTATAATGTTGCAAGAATGAGCGGTAAATAATACTTGGTTGTTATAAGCGTAAAAATAAACTGATAGTAACTCAGCTGAAGGCTGTCTCTGAGCGTCAGGCCTCATTCTCTATATTTTCCAGAAGAATTGGAAACATGGAAAAATGTACCAACACCACAGAGCAGTGGTATGCTAGAAGCATATTGAAGACCAAAGTCTTCCAGTAGGTCAAAGGGAGGCTGGGAAGAAATATGACCTTACTGACTATGAGGAAGGCTTACTGAATGGTCCAAAAACACCCTTCCTATCTTGAATCAAGAGTTGTGCATAAATTAAATTAAATAACACATATAAACCCTACTCATGGGGCTATCTATATTCTATTCTATCCTAAACTCTTAACCATGGTGGTTTCTACCTTCAATATTAATATTATTAAGTATCAATTATTATCATACTATAAAGATCATATGACCTATGACTGGATCTAAGCAGCTATATAATATATAAACAACAAGTGTAAATCAGGGGCTGCCAAGTGCCCTCATGCTTGCCTTATCCTCTTATTCTGCCTCTTGGTGGTTAATTTTCCTGACTGTTTAACGTTTTGGGGGCTGGGAAATCTTTTCTGTTGACCTGACCCCAGACTGTTAAGCAGCCCGCAGAAGCTATCTAACTCTTTCTTTTTGCGGGTATCTCCAGCCATGGATGAAATGCACAGAACAGTGGGCATTATTATTTCTACTACAAATACAGATGGAGAACACTCCAAATAGACAGTAGTGATATTTGAGTGTGAGGGCAGCAAAGAGAGTCAGAATTGTCCCTGTATTTTGAGAGAGAATTTAGCACCATGTAGTCAGATGCTAAACATGATATGCCAGGCATTCTCTAGCACTCTGCAGAGAAATCCGAACCCTAGAAAGTAAAGATACATATTCAAGAGTACTCATTACAGCATATGAGATTGAACCAATCTATAATGCACTCCTATGGGGAATTGGTTAAATAAAATTTCTACTTCAATTTGATAGAATATTGCATTACAAGATAAAGTTATATTATATGACCCACTTTTCCTTTTGCTCATTTTATTCCATGTGGGCTTGACCCCATGGGATGGTGCTGCTCATAGCTCCTCTCAGCTAGTCATCTCTAGAAATAACCTCACAAACATACCCACAGGTGTGCTGGACCAGTCTCCTAGGTGATTCTAAATCCAGCAATACTTTGTCTTGTTCTTTATTGTGTGTTCCCAAGGCCCAAGCTAGCATCTGGTACATAGCTGGTGATTGTTGAGTAATTGTTGGAGACAGTAATAAATACATGCTAAACAAAATATTTTTCATGATAGAGAACAACATTCTTGTCATTTTAAATACCACTTGATCTTTGCTTTAATATGTGTACATATAGGAATAAATGAAAATTATCTGAATAGATAACAAATGAATATATTGATACATTGATGATAGGTTGATTAGATGGATAGATGATTGATGGGTAGAGAGATAAAGATAGATAGATAGGTGATAGATAGACAGATAGATAGATAGATAGATAGATAGATAGATAGATAGATAGATAGATAGATTTATCTACTCAGTAATGTCTTTGTCCTTAACTGGGCAGCATGTGGCTAATGGAGTTTTTCCATCTTACTTTACATAAAAATTTAATTGTTAACATCATAGGTTATTTTTCTCTTTCTTTTTATTATTTTTCTTAGATGTGTCAAAAACTTTAAAATAATATAATAAATAATAATTGTTTGACTCAATGATCCTAGGAAGGCATGTAAGATTAGTATATAAGACTTATCATCAAAATCTCACCCACTAACTTTCTTTGCCCTCAAAGAAAGATTTTCCCTCTGCATCCCACCCCTAACCAGCCAAATATACCAACAGATGTTTGTGGGTTGGAAGAAGACAGCCTACAGAGTGCTTCCAGGGCTCAGCTCAGCAGGTAAATGTGGCCTTTATTGTTTTCAAAGCCTATTAGGCTCTGGAGAAAATAGTCCATAAAGGAAAGAGAAATTTAAAAACCATCCTCTAAACAATTGCCATTTTGGTGAAACTCTAAATGCATCATGGAAATTATGGCTCTCCCCAAAAATTATAACAAGTTAGATAGAGCATTATGTAAAGTCCAGCCCAATACAAACTGTGAGACTATGAGAAAGTAATTAGAATCCTAAACGCCATTCCTTCATCTATAAAAGGACAGTACCGTACCAGCAGGTACCTAACAGTGACTACCATACCCCTAGGTTTCAACACTTAGTACAACCAAGATCTATCTCACTCACACAAAATTCAGTACTGACGCTCCCAGTTGGTTATGTGTACCAGTTGGCTTTATATGAAGCAGTGTGTCTTAACGTGAGGCCCATACTTAGATGAACCTATGTCAAAGGCTTAATGTGAGTGCTTTGTTTGGGGTTGTGACCTCAGGCAGTGCCTGAGAACAGTTTCCCATCACTCTGACAGATGCTTGACTTAATTTAAGGGAGAAATATTTGTTTTGGCTCATGATTTCAGAGGATACCCTCTATAGCTACTCCTCCCATGCCCCATCACCTGTACCTAACAGCGCAGCATCATGGTGGCGGGTAAGCACCTTCTTCCTGGTGAACAGGAAACAGAGGAAACCAAAGCCAGTGCTCAAGATGGCATTTTCCTTTTTCTCCATTTTCCCCATTGGGATTTGACCCTATAGGATAATGCTAACAACATCTCCCCTTCAGTTAACCATCTCTGTAGTTATCCTCACAGACACACTCAGAGCTGTGCTTCATCAGTCTCCTAGATGATTCTAAATCCAACCAGGTTGACAGTGAAAATTAACCATCACAGAGAGTGAAGCAGAAGAAAAGGAAGAACTAATAGAAAGATGCTTTGTCAAGTTTTCTGCTCCTGCCTGGTGGGCGTGTGATCTCACAGGCTGAGAGAACTTGCGAAATGAGTCTCATGACTGAGTGTCTTATAGCATCACGGCAAGGCATTTATCCACCGATTAACATCCTCATGAATCCACAGTCTATTTCCATAGGGACTTTCACACTCTACCATACCAGAGTTATCTACTTCTGAACATAAGACTTGTTTGGTTGAACTTTGTGGAGAGCTGGTAACCACCACAGTAGCTGGAATCATGTACACATGAGACCTTAAGGGTCTAAAGGGTACATTTAAGCTACTTCATCCATAAATGAACTTCAACATCTTCATACATGGCTACCACACCATAGGACAGAAAGATTAAAAGAAGCTGCAGGGCCTGGAAGCAGCATATGTTACCATACCCACATTCCAGTGACTAGAATTTGGTCATCTACTTCATCATGTTCCCATTAAAGATGATATAAAATAGAATGTAATATTCCTATGAACCCAGGGGAGAAAAGGAAATGCTGGGTGAACACAAAGCCTTGGTTCTTCCAGGGGAGACACTGGTTCTTCCAGAACACTGAGGTCAGGAACCAAGTGTTCTAGGCACACTATTAATAACAAGCCAACGACAGCACAGTTTACCATCTGCAGCATGGAAACAAAGGAACTTTAAAGGCTCTCCTCTGTGAGGAAGTAAAGACCTTGTCCGGCAAAGATCTGACAGGAAAGTTGAAGGGTTGGTGTGGAATATGTTCCCAAAATGGACCAAGGTTTGTACATAGGAAATCATCTTTATTTCTACAGAATTAAGTCACCTTTGCTGACTCATGTATATATCACATTCACACTGATTGCCTCTAATGTCAAGGGATGAATTCCTAATCAGGCAAAACAGCTTTTCCCAGGGGTTCAGGAGAAAAGGGCAGGCCTGGCTCCTATGCCTGGATTTTCTTATCTTGCCCCTCAACAAAGGCAAGGTGATCTTTGTGTCTTGGTGGAGAAACAGGCAAAGTGTTTGATATCTGGCATTTATATCCATGATAGGTCAGGGACTAGTTTGACAAAAGTGGTAAGGCCTTGCCTCTGGATGTACCCATGAGGGTATTTCTGAAAGAGACGGGTCTTTAAGTTAATAGATAAATAAATAGACCACACTGCATGTAGAATTTCATGTTCAAAAATTTTAAAACTCAGATGGACTGATTACAAAGAGCAAGAAGGCAGCACGGGTCAGAGAAACATGGTCTCTGGGAGGGGTGGCCAGCCATTAGTAGCTTTGTAACTGAAGTGTCCTATCTTAGAGGCCATTTAACACTTGGGGCTTCAATTTCCATAACTGTTAACTGGTAGCAAGTAGCACTATTCTGCTTACAGGACTTCTCTAAAGATGGATTGAAAGTCCAAAATAGTGTGGCACATGGACAGAGAGTAAGGACATTCCAGCCAGGATCAAATCTTGTCCCCACTACTAACTAATGGTGTGGTTGGTGGCTATAATAGTGCCCCTGTGACTCAGTTTCCCCGTGTATAGTACAGAAGTGGTATCAGAACCTATTTCACAGGATTGCTAAGCTAAGAAATGATTAACATTTGCTAGCCTCTTAGACTAAGTGGTGCATGTGTATATGTGTGTGTGTGTGTGTGTGTGTGTGTGTGTTTGCTGGCTGGATGCATACATGCATGCATGTATGTATGCCTGTATGTATGTATGTATGTTAAATAATGGAAGTGTCTGATGGATAGGGGGCTCATGGCTGTAATCTCAGCATTTGGGAGACAGTAGTGGGAGGATCAGCAATGAGTCTGAGGCCAGTCAGGGTTACATAGTCAATGGATGCTAACCCAGCCTACTGAGTAAGATCCAGCCCTTCCCATGCCAAGCAAAGAAGAAAGTACTTATAGTATAGGAGGCTTCCACCTCAAACAAAACCTCAGTAATCATCAGTTGGTTACCAATTGTTCTCCAGCACCTCAAGATAGGCCTTCTTTTGAAACGGTATCATTAAAACTGACGTTTCAAGCAGGAAATTGAACAAAATGCTTGGGTCATTCTTTACCCAAACTACTTGCATCAAGGTGGGTGCTATGACCTCAACACAGCAAAGCTGCTTCCCAAGGAAAAGCACAGCATCTGAGCCTAGGTTGTCGAACTTTCCCTGGAAAGGATGAGGTAGCAAAGGTGATAAGCTTTATGGGTCAGGCAATTTCTTACGCACATGCTTACTTAACTCTACCATCTTAGCTCATACACATGTGTGGACAGAACTTCAGTAAGGCCGAATGAATGAATGAATGAATGGACATGTATCCATTACATTCATAGAGCCTTACTCCTGGATATTATGACTTGACTTTCATACTTCATGAACTGTGACATATTCCCTTGCTTCCCCCACCCCAATTTTTTTTTTTTTGAAAGAAAGACACCTTTAAAAATGTGAAAATCATTCCAAGCGTATAGGCTATACAGAAAGAAATAATGGAATGGACTTGGTCTAGGGGCCATCGTTGGTCAACCTCTATACATTAATACTTGACACATGTCTACCATGGAGTAGGGGCTCAGCAGTGGTTCTTGGTTGATTTCTTTGGTGATGACATTCGCTAGAGTGCACCAGGCAGTGACGTTTCCACCCACCCTGCAGTGTGGGGCATACCAAGCACCCAAAGCACACAAACCCACCCCGTCTGAAACTGTGCCTTTGCCTCCCGTCCTTCAAACAGCTCGTCTTGACCTAAGTTGGGGCCAAGGGTGAAGGTAAAGGAACAGACTTAAATAAAGTCGATGCTTTCAATGGCTTCCTGAACCCCAGT
The DNA here is from genome assembly GCF_900095145.1 of Mus pahari. Classification (NCBI taxonomy): domain Eukaryota; kingdom Metazoa; phylum Chordata; class Mammalia; order Rodentia; family Muridae; genus Mus; species Mus pahari. The sequence goes on from NC_034609.1 coordinate 14,745,345, forward strand.
GGCTGGGACCCCAAACTGCCATCAAGGAAAGGACTTAATAAACGGAGAACCTGTAAGGCAGTTCAGAATCTGATTTTGCTATAAAAGCATGATTTCAGCGGCTCTGGAGCTGTCCCTAACCTCTTAACACTGTCTCCTATGAGTCAAGAGATTCTGACCTTGTAACTAAATTGACTCCACAACAGGTTTGACATTCTCCTGGGTAATGTCTCTGATATGACTGCCATTGGGCCCAGCCCCCTCCTCAACACCTCCCATCAAATCTCTTTCTATACAGGTATAGAGACAGACAGATATATACATACATACATGCTACAAACATGGATCACACATATTCCGTATCATTTCTCCATATTGAAATATATGTATTTTTAATTATTCTAATGAATGTTATAATCAGGTCCCTTTTGCCCCACACCTAGCATTTGTTTTGGGGGGTGGGGGTTGTGGTTTTTGGGGGGGGGCAGGAGACATCTTCTGTTTAATCCTAATGCTAATATTTGAAGAAATGACCACAGATTTTAATCAGTCATTTGAATCATGCCAGAGTTTGAGTGTGTTCTCAGGATAGTCAATCATGACATTTCTTTTTATTTTCTTCTGATCATAGATTTACGTTTTTCTTCCTGGAAACAGAACTGTTATAGACTCTTGGTCATGATCTCAGAATAAAGGGCCAGGAGTCTCTTGGCTGGGGTTAAAAGCAGTGGCTCTCCAGTGCAAGCCTTTCTGGATGGCATGACATTGTCCAGATCCTACATAACATTGTCCAGATCCTACATGACATTGCCTAGATCCTACATGACATTGTTCAGATCCTACATGACATTGTCCAGGTCCTACATGACATTGTCCAGATCCTACATGACATTGTCCAGATCCTACAGAGTGAAGGAAGAGTCACTGTGTTCTGAGGCCAGAATCCCCTCTGGGCATGAGCCTGCCCACACAGCAGTGCTCATGCATGAGGAACACAGCCCCAGGGGTTGGGTTGATGAAACTGGAGTGTATCTGTCACCTAGAGCTGAGGACAAAATATGACCAAGAGGAACACCCTCTTCCAACAGAAACAGACAGTGGGGGTGGTGGAAGGACTAGAGAGGAGAAAGAATAGAAGAAGAAGCAATGACCAGATTATCGAGGAGCCGGAAAGAAGCTGTGGTCTGGGAGACTCCAGGTTCTGGTCCTTTAGAAGATGGACATGCTTAGAAAACAGCCCCTGATAAGATCTGGAAACGAGAGCTGTCACAGCAGACTTGGGCAAATTAGTAAATCCTCTTACTAGTCTAAAAGTCCTGTGCTTCACAAGCAGGTGTGTGGGAGAAGAAAAGAAAGACAGAGGGCATAGAGAAGGAGAAAGAAAAGGAGGGTGTGGGGGTGCTTCTTAAATGCTACTCTTGGAGACTAGAGATTACTCTGGAGTTCTGCCTAAAAGTATTGGTGTCCTAGAACCCCAAGAGCATCTTGTGGACACAAGACTGAGATGAAGAGTCTCAGGGTAAGTGGGTAGCTAGCCTGAGTAGCAAACAGAGGTACTACACTCTGGGGGGACATTTCCTCCTACCTGCCTCGTGGCTGTCTGGAGGGGGGATTCCTAGGCGTGACAGCATATGCTCTGCGTGTATTCTCAACTTCACTGAGAAAGAAAATATAATAAAATCTTTTTTTAAAAAATGAAAGGAAAGGAAAGGAAAGGTAAGGTAAGGTAAGGAAGGGGAGGGGAGGGGAGGGGAGGAGAGGAAGAGAAGAGAAGAGAAGAGAAGAGAAGAGAAGAGAAGAGAAGAGAAGAGAAGAGAAGAGAAGAGAAGAGAAGAGAAGAGAAGAGAAGANGAGAAGAGAAGAGAAGAGAAGAGAAGAGAAGAGAAGAGAAGAGAAGAGAAGAGAAGAGAAGAGAAGAGAAGAGAAGAGAAGAGAGGAAATTCAATTCATTAACTACAATCTTCTTCCCAACTAACATTGTGGTTGATAAAGACCTAGCAAAGAGCATGTGAGAGATTTTCTTATTGAAGTAGTGTGGTCTTACAAATTATCAGAAGGCTTCAATAATAACAATGACCAGCATGTGTTAAAACACACTATATTACACATGCAGCCTTGTGAAGCTCATCATGACTCTAGTTGACCATCATTTGATAGGTGTGAATACTGGGACTCAGAGAGGGGCAGATGACTTGTTCAGACTCACAGTCAGTCCAGAATGGAAAGGAGTGGCATTTGAATCCTGGGCAGTCTATCCAACAGCAGAGTTCTTGTGCTTAACTCCTAAGCTATGCCATTTTTAATGCAATTTGTGTGTGTGTGTGTGTGTGTGTGTGTGTGTGTATGTGTGGTGTCACATGTATCAGAATGTATGTAAGGACATGTTAGCCTCAAGGAATACTTCCTGTAATAAAGCTGTACATGGCCTAAGCTTTCAGAGGTAAACAGATCACAGTGTGGACCGGTGACCAGGACTGTCTCTAGAACAGAACAGAATGTTCTGCAGCCCAGAGTCACAAACACTGGGTACCGTTTCAGGGACCAGAAGTAGTTCTAAATGCCTGGGGCATGTGGGGCATAAATTACCAGTTAAGGAGCGAGGACGGATGAGAATACATATACAGGCAGATGTCGGGGTTTACTATCAGACTTTGGGTTATCGGGTAGAGAGCCTGTGAGAACATCCATGTATGCATCCCAAGTCTCCGGAGCAGAATAATAAGCCTGATAGAAAACGGACCTACGGAAATCAGACAAAACAGACGTGTGTGTACAGGAGAAATATCTAGAAACATATTGAAACCTTGGCGTGGCCAAAGTTTGAGTTCATGCAGGTTCATAAATCTGTCCGTGGTCGGTCATGTGCAGATCAATAATGCATTTCTCATTTTTTGTTTGTTTGTTTCTATGACCTAGCTTTTCCTAAAAACAGTCATTCAGAAAATTACCTCTAGAATGGGTGCTCAGGAAGGGAAATAGTGTCTGTATGTCTGTCTGTTTTGAGAGATGGGATGGATGTATATGTATCTTCCAGGCTCCAATTCAAGAACTTCCTTTCTGCCTACAAGGAATGGACCACATTAGCCGGCATATTCTTTACTATTTGTATATCACAGACAAACCTGACAAGACCAAGGAGACCACTTGGCCTAAGATAAACAGATTCTCTTTGTCAGAACGAAAACTTGCAGATAAATGTGGCTAGCCCTCACCCCATATCAAAGAAGCTTCTTCTTTTTTTTTTTTTTTTCGGCAGGTAGATACCATTATAGAAATCTACAACTGGTCAATATACTGGCCATGGAGTGCCCAGCCTCAATCTACAACACAACCCATATACCTAAGTCTTAGGGAACATCAAGGGAGAGGGGGAAGAAAGATAATAAGAACCAGGAGGACATCTGCTGCGATACAGTGTCTTCTATTTATGACAGGGAAGCTGCCCCCGTGTAATCTCAATGGTCTGGTAGCATTAAAAATACCCACACAATGGCCTATCAGCATTGATGAAGAAATCTCTCCAGGCCCCATCCCAAGTGATTCTTCCCTCTGGGTTCTATGAGATTTTTGAATCTTTTTTTTCCTTGACTCTTCAAGTTCACACACACACACACACACACACACACACACACACAGCATTAGAGCCTACCCAGAAGGCCAGTAACCACTAAGAATGTGAAGACCAAGAAGAGAAGAGACTGGAAATAAACATCATTAAGCCATATCCTTAACCCGAACACCGGGAAGGCCTTCCATTTTGGGGGCATTTTCTCTAATAAAGTGGGTCAGCTGCCTCGACCAACGCTGCTTTGATGAACCCAGTGCTGAAATCGTGGCTAGAGTGTCGTCAGTGTCATCACCGCAGAGAACCCTGATAGATGCCTGTCTGCCTCCTTTCGGAAACTTGGTTAAGCCCTTGTCCCACGCAGATCCCTTCTCCCTCGGCCTGCCATGAACGTCACGTTTGTGTACACGGCAGCATAGCAGCCAGTCCACAGCTCTCGCTGGATTTGTGCCACCATCTTCCTCTGTAAGCCAGGTCACCTGAGAAAGGGACTCCATCCTGCACTGAATCACAAAGCTTTTTATCAATGAATACCTTTTAGATTTTGTCTGTCTGTCCGTCTGTCTGTCTGTCTGTCTACCTAGTGCCCAAAGCAACAGTTTCCTTATGACTTTCCCGTGTGGTAGCTTTTGGTTGACAGTCCTCCTCCTTGCCTTCACCTCTCAGACCCCCCAGCCCTCCCTAAACCCCTCATCCCTAATATTCCCCTTCTAGTTTTATACCACACGAATATCTTCCAAATGCCTTTAAAGAGGCATGACATGCCTCCTTGTGCCCTTTAAGGGAATTGAATAAAACCCACAGGTAGAATCCTCACCATTGATACTGAAGCTTCACACACACACACACACACACACACACACACACACACACACACACACACAAAACAGTGTAGAATTTAGATCGGTGTCTTTTCATTCAACAAGGGAAAAGAGAAAGAATCACCCCAGCCATAGTATAGAACCCACAATGTCTTCTGAATGAACTGTCACTCTTGATGGTGTTTTTTGTTCCAGATTGGTCCATGTTATATATCAATGAACTCAATGAGATGGAGATTCTGAGCTCCCAGGAAAAAAAAATAAAGGGATCCGCATGCTGTTTGCTCCTCTTCTTCTCTTCTCTTCTCTTCTCTTCTCTTCTCTTCTCTTCTCTTCTCTTCTCTTCTCTTCTCTTCTCTTCTCTTCTCTTCTCCTCTCCTCTCCTC
>NC_034609.1:14750175-14781841 GCF_900095145.1 Mus pahari
TCTCTCTCTCTCTCTCTCTCTCTCTCTCTCTCTCTCTCTCTCTCTCTCTCTCTCATTTTCCCTTTTTAAAGATGGGTTCTTGGTATGCAACCCAGGCTACCCACAAACTCAGGATCTTCCTGCCTCTGTCCCAAGTGCTGCTGGCAGTGCAGAAATGCACCAGCATGATTGACTGCCTTCTGGTCAACCTCTGCCTAAGGTGCTCGAAGACAAGCATCTGAGCCGCCCTGAGCCCCAGGGCCAGTATAAAGACCTTTAACCAGATTCTTTCTGGCCAACAGAGAAATACATGGGTGAAAGGGCACTTCTGTTCCCAGGGAAATCATTGCCTTCTTTAGCATACAAGAGAAAGGTTTCTGATGGAGAAATATAAAAACTGGGAAGGTTGGCCAATTGATTTCCTAACCAAATGGCCTCCCATCCAGGTCTTAGTGGTCCCTCACTGTCACCTCTCCACCGACAGGGGACTCTATAACCTATAACCTCTGGCTTATCAAATGGTGCTTCTAATTAATTAGCATAGTCTGTCCCTGAAAGAAGGAAGTATAGGGTGGGCGTCACGGTCATTTCATGGTTTTTACTAAAACACCCCATCCAGAATATGCTCTGAGAATCTTCCATAGCAAATCCTTCCGATCAAGCTTTTAGAAAATTGCAGTGGAATGCAGCCCCAGCTCCTGAGTCCTCGGGGAAAGAGTCGTAGGAACTTTATCATTCCGGGGGCTTGCTCTGTGCATGTAGAGGAGGGAGTACTTCTGGAAGCTGAGACTTCAGAGGGACACTCCCAGGCAAGAAGAATGATAGGCCCCATATTCAATAACTGTATTTGTTGGCTGCCTGATATATCCTCAGCTCCTTCGCAGCCACCATGGGAACATGGAATAAATATAAAACCAGAAAAATGGTGGGTTTTTTTTAAAAAAATGCTCTATAGACATTCCAGAACTTTCAGTTTATGAGATAATTTCTTTTAATGCTAACAAGAACTGTCTTAGGAGACAAGCAATATGAGTAACAGACCCATTTGTCAAGTAGGGAAATAGAGGGTCAACATGACACTTGCCATCGTCTGAGGAAATGATGGAGGAAGGGCAAGACTGCTAGTGTGATTATGCTTAGCACACTGGTCCTTTAATCCCCGAGCCTCCACTTAATAATATACAGTTGGGTGGAGCGGGGAGTTGGGGAAGCATACATTGGAAGAATCAAGTCAAGGTTTCAATCCTTGAAGCTCTATCCCACAATCCAATAAACTACAGGAGTGGCTCAAGGACGAAACAGCGGTGTGAACCAGAGGCTCAGCGTAGGCTTCACAGAGTGCAAGCTCCTGAGGGTGGACCACAAGGCGTGAAGAAGGCCTCGACAGTGACAGGAATGGAAGCCAAGAGGAGAAGCCTCTGAAGGGGCGCAGAAGCTACCCAGAGAGCAAGACACCCAAGAAGGAAACAGAACAATGCTAAAGACCAGCCAATAGAAACCCTCAGAAGCCAGACAACTTCCAGCGTGGTGCCCCTGACATGAGGGAAGGGAACCCTGCCATCCTGGCCTCAGCAACGCAGATGGTTGGTGCTCCTGAGAGAAGGGCAAGTGGAGGCTAGGAAACAATTTGACCTTTGGTGCTGGAAAGAAAATTTGAAGGTGGGTCTTATCCCTGTCTGTGAAACTCCACACTGGCTTCTATCATGTGTGTGGTTCTCCTAGCCATAAACATTGTTGAGCCAGAATAAAATCTGAGTAATTGGAGGTGTGGAGGAGTCAGGCCTCGGGGCCTCTAGCTCTTCCAGAAAAACAAATCATCCATTGAACCAGATGATCTGTCCCTGAGGTAGCTGGGTGAGGCCACCTATTTCTGAGCTGCCCAGCGACCTAGAGCCCATCACTAGCCTTCAAACAGTGAAGAAAAGTCAAGGTCAGAAAAGGGGGAAATGTTTTCCTGCCTCCCCCACCTGACCCACTTCTTCACCATCCACCTGCTTCATCCACCCCCGGCCCAGTCCCAGCTGCCAGCTTCCATGGCAAGACACTCCCTCAAACTGCCAGGAGATGGCTATCCAAACTGTCACCCCGCGATCAGATGACGAGTCGTGTAACTGACAGCACCTGAGAGAGCTCTCATTTGGATTAAATCAAAGTCTTTAAATATTTATAAAGTTCTGGTATCTAAAATAGCTAGTGTCTGCCCTCTGCATAGGCTGTTGAAATAGAGGCCTAGTGGATTGTAAATGGAACACACATCCGAACAGTCATATATCTTGTTTGTGAGAGTGTGCCATAGCATGAGAGTGTGCGTACGTATGAGTGTGTGTGTGTCTGTTGAAAAAAAAAACCCACTGCATTATGTTAAATATCCCAAGGGCTCAGTATAGAACATGACTGGAATGGATACAGACCGTGAACAACTTTTTTTCTATCTCATTAGATGGTCTCAGTTTTGAAATCTGTTCTGAGTGTGGTAAAGTGTGCAGCAGAGCTGTAGATTAACGCACTGAATACATTTCTGCAGTTCTTGATGTGTTTCATAAAAGGTCCATTTCAAAAGTGTGCGGTATTATAGGTGAACACTCTCAGTAAATAATCTTGTTACAGAAACCTAAGCAATTTTTACAAGGCATATTTCTGGCTGACTGAACAATTTATTCTCCAGATGTCACATTGTATTTTTCCAATATAAAATGAAACAGCTTTTTTTTTCCCCCTTTTAAGGCCGACTGTGTTGCTTTGTCTGAGTCTAGAACAAAGGATCTCCCCCTTAAGGAGGCTGATGCCATGTTAAAGCCCATCCCTTTAAAATACACACCTCACCCGGGAGGGGTCTGCATCCTTCGCTTCCTCATTCTGGGACATTACTTGACGACCAAGTAGGATGATCCCCTGGGTCATGTGGTCTAAGAAAACTGACTGGTTTCTTTACAAAGCAAAAGAGGACAAGAGGAGAAGCCCAGAGACTGAGCAGCAGGGAGGAATGGCAGCTGAGAAGGGGAGGAAGAGAAGGGAAGGGGAGAGTGGGAAGGAAAGGCAAGGTAGGCTTGGGAGGGAGAGGAGAGGAGGGCAGAGGTAGAAGAGCAAATGGAACAGAGGAGAGAAAGGCAGACAGATGCTGAAATGGAGATGGTTGGGAGAGGTGGGAATACAGGAGAAGCCAGAAACTTATGGTAACCCAGAGACAACCTTTTCTGTTTCCCTCAAACATAGAGCCCACAGAACGCCCTTAAATTCTGCTTTGCTTTGTTTGGGAGCCCCACGATGTAGCTTAGTGATAGAACACTTGCCTGGCATGCTGGAGATTTGAAGTGCAATGCCTAACACCACAGGAGAGAAAAAAGGGGCTCTCAGGAAAACAGACACACTCTTGTATTCATCACAGCTTGGTGTGCCGAAGGTTCTAGAAGCTTTGGTGGTAGGAAACCTGCCCAGCTTATCTAACCAAGTGTTCTTCAGCTTCTCTAACCAACTGTTCTTCAACTTATTTGAATTCTAAACGTCTCTGGTTTTGTTTATGGCTTTCACAAAGGGTCTATAGTTTGTGCGTTTTCTCCTAGCAGTCTTGTTATTTCTAGAAGGTAGGACCTATCACATCAATCATTTTATCCAAATTGCCCCCAGTGCAGTGCTTCCATGATGTAATGTTCACCCAGGAAAGTATCGGAGAAAGCTATTTCCCAACACAGTCTCTCATGCTGACAAAGACACAGCAGTCAGCTTTGGCTAGATAAAGCCACAGTAACAAGTAAGCCAAGCACTTGTGTTTCTGAAAGTTTATTTCTCACCTATGTTGCATGTCTCAGCAGCAAAGTCGAGACATTATACTTCGGCTCCTCACATCGCAGATATAGGTCTCATAGGAAACAAGGCCCTGTTAGTGAGCAGTGAGTTTTGAATAACATATATAAAACATATTTTGATGACATACACCCCACTTTCCTACTCCAACCTCCTTCAGAGCCCATCAATATAACTCCCTCTCAGATTCATAGCAAGTTTTTCTTTAATAACCCACTGAGTACAATAAGTGGTGCCATGCACATATACAGGGCCTTCCACTGGCGTGTGGGTAGGTAACATATGGATGGTTACACCACACAGAGAGACATGTTACTCACCTTTCCTTGGCAGCCATAACTGCCAATAGTTCTCAGCTACAGGCGGGACCTCCAGAGCCCCTCCCACATCCATGGTGGACTTTTGAGTGGCTTCATCATGTACAGACAACCACAGCCCTGTTTACTCATGATTGTAAGGCCTATGTTGCTTACAAAAGACAGTGGTGCTCACCATTCTTTTCCATCTGCCAGCCTGTTTGTTCTTTCTGACACATTTTTTTTCCTGTTGTTCTCTGAGTCTTGGGGTGTGGGGGCGGGGAAGGAACTCTATGTTTAAGTCCCACTTGGAGATGAACATTCGTGGTCACGTTTTTCTCGGCGCTGTGACCGGTTCTGAGTCTTTTCATTAAAAACTCCACTGCGTGAAGAAGTTCCTCTGACTAATGTTGGGAGCAACATAAGTCTATGGCTTTAAACATGAGTGTTGAGAGTACAGTTTGGCACTGGGACCATTTAGCAAAACAACAATGGTATGGTAGATGACTCTATGCTCTCCCAAGTTATAGGCTTTTTATCAGGTTTATAGCACCAGGCATAAAGTCTCTCCTGTGGAACAGGTCTTATATCCAATTAGGAACCAATTGGTTACCCTATACCCATCATGGTACTCATAGTTTCCCTATTACTAATACTGTACCATTTTCTCTCCCTTAAAGCAATGGTTCTCTTGTAAAGCAATGGTCTCTCTCCTCACCAATGATTCTTTTCTAAATTCTTGGCTTCAACAGGCATTCCATGTTAAATACAGAATTAAGGACTCAAGGTTGGGATCCACACACCAGAAAGAATGTTGAGGACTTTTCAAGCATCTGCCCATGGATTTCAAAGACCACAGTGCAGTGGGTTAAATTAAGCATGTCACATGACCAAGTCTGATGACAGGGGTCGGGGGATACATGCATCACCCGTTTGGAACTAAGAGATGAGTCAAAAACAGTTTGGGGAAGGAAAAGCCTCCTGGGGGAGGAGAACAGTGAATAGAGAAGGTACTATGCAGAGTCGAGGGGATGCCGTGTTTCCCCCGGTGTGGCTAGTGGGATCCATCTGCCTACCTTCAGTTGCCTCATGGTCTCTGCAGCTGGAGAATGTGCCCACTGATAAGCACAAGTGGGCTTCACTTTACAAAATGCACAAAAAGCTGAGGGTATGCTAGGGTTTCTATGTTCATAGGCAAACAAAACAAAAAAAACCTAAATAAAACGAAATGAGCCCCCCCCCCCCAATTTTTCCTCAGCAGCAGACTTCCCAGCAAAGGTGCACTGCACAGGGTTTCGTTTCATTCAAAGTACTGCTCCCAATTGCGTCAAACTGCCATTTTCAGGTTAAAAGCTTGCCTATAGGTGATCTCAATCAGTTCAACCTGATATAAAATGTCAACTCATATGCACAGCCTAAGGAATTATCACCAGGATTGTCAGGTTTGACTATCTAGAAACACAGAGAACACTGAGGTCCTGTGTGGGCTGCTCAGGACAGAGCGCCATCATGAAAGAGCACCTAAGGCCACAGCCCAGACTCTGATGCGTTGGATTCGCCATGCCTGGTCTCCTGAAGCCAGTTACAGTTAGACTGCTTAAACACACCGCCACCATACTGCAGCCTCCTGGAACCACACCGGGGCTTCCACAAGCCAAAACTCAAGAACATACCAGGGCCCCCTCAACATGCCGGAATTCACAGGTTTTCTGTTACAGTGCAAACAGGAGCCTATCGTGGGTCATCCAAATCCAAATATCCTCCCCCCACCCCCACCCCGCGCCAGGAAATCACTCTCCTCCTAGGAATTAGATCACATTCTAACAAAACCAGGTCCCGGGGATGAAAGATGTTCCCAGATGACAGCCATCTCCCTAGGGTTCCATACTCAAGCTGTGTTCCACAGTAGACAGGTTTGCTGCCACAGAAGGAGCAGGGCTCTCGCACTGGCTGTACTCTGCTGAGAAGATGTCCCTGCCTATCCCTCCCCCCCCTCCCACCCCTGCCCTGTCCCCTCCCTCCTGACGCACCTGCTCAAACATTGTCTTGGCAAAGCACTCCATGTGAGCACTTGTTGAAAACCGTACGACCTCTGTCACTAAGCTCTGTTTTCCTTTAATCCTCTCGTGACCATCTGGAATCATCAGTGGTAGCAACAGGCACTTAGTACATGATGAAGAAGAGTGACTGAGGGACGGAGTGACCAAAAGGAATCAGACCAGTGACCCCAGCACCCAGAAGACAGAGACACACTGGAAAACCAGCCTTTTCTCATGCTGAAAAAATAAAAAAATGGAAAGAAAATAACAGTTAAAAACAAATTCTGTGTAGTGATTTCAAAAATAAGAACAACATAGAAGCTGTGAAATCAGGCTAGTCATAAAAAAAATAAATAAATAAACTAAAATTAGGCACCTTTCCCAGGGAGTGAGCAATAGAACGGACAGTGAAGGGAAATACTGACTAACTGAAGACAAGATGAAGGCAGGGGTACTTGGGAGAAGCTCTGTCACGTAAGCATTAGCAGAGGGAAGGTGAGAACAGAGTGGTAAAGCGAAAGAAAAGATTCCTCACACAGCCCAAATGTGCAAGCCAGAAGGGCGCGCTGATCAACCAAGCAAATGAAAACAAGGGTTTTGGACACTTGGCTTGGGCTGGGGTGCGGGTCAGTGGTGGAGCTCTTGGCTTGCATGCGCAAACCCTGGATCCCATGCACAGGACTGCAATGGGGAAGCAGAGGGGAAACCAAAGCAACCTTCACTTGAGGACTCAATGTATACGTGTCCATGTTTACTATAGACTCAGTATCCCCAACCTCAGGCAAGGGGGTTCTGATGCTACACTCCCTTCACAGATAAGGAAATGGGGGTGTAGAGCACTTAAGTGAGCAGCCTAAGCCACTTAAATCAGATCAAAGCCATTGAGCCCCCAAGTCAGGTCTTTCTAGTTCCAAGGTCCAACTCCCAAGGGTCCCTCCTCTGCCTCCTGGAACACAGGAAGGGATAGCAGACACTGCCAGGCTTGTATGCCTTCCGGGCAGAAATCTCAGAGACCTTCCAGCTGTTTTTCACTGTTCTCTCTTCTCTCCTATCCCCAGCACCTCCAGCATTGCTGCCTCAATAGGCAAGGTTAGGAGGCCAGGACTTGTTCACAGATCAATCGTGTCTTAGCTAGAGTTACTATGGCTGAACCAAACACCATGATCAAAGCAAGCTGGGGAGGAAAGAATTAATTTAGCTTACACTTCAACAGGGTAGTCCATCACTGAAAGAAGTCAGGACAGGAACTCAAGCAGAACAGGAACTTAGAGGCAGGAACTAAGGCAGAGGCCATGGAGGGGTGCTGCTCTTTGGCTTGCTCACCATGCCTTGCTCAGCCTGCTTTATTATAGGACCCAGGACCAGCATCCCAGGGATAGTAACAACATAGTGGGTTGCCTCCACCCCATCAATGACTAATTAACAAAATGCTTTACAGCCTTTTTTTTTTTTTTTGGTTTTTGAGACAGGGTTTCTCTGTATAGCCCTGGCTGTCCTGGAACTCACTTTGTAGAGCAGGCTGGCCTTGAACTCAGAAATCTTACAGCCATATCTTATGAAAGCATCTTCTCGACTGAGGTTCCCGCCCATCAGATGACTCTAGCTTAGATCAAATTGACATGAACTAGCCAGCACAAGCAGGTAAGTATAGAGTTTAGAACCAAACAGCCAGGGTTTGAATGTTCCTCCCATCACCCACTAGCTATGAGATAGTCTACCATTTAATTACTTTCTTTGTGCCTCAGTCCCCTTACTAGAAGAGTAGTAATAACCAATGCATAGGGTCTGTGTAAGCAGTAGGTAAATTCAGTCACATACAATCCTTAGATCAGTATTTGTGCTTTGAAAGAACCGGATAAATGTGAGCTTTTGCCGGGCATGGCGCCAGTCCCACTCTGGCCTCGAGATCTTACACCCTAAGCCACCTCAAGGCACCGAAGGCCCTGCTGCCACCATGCAGATACTGCTGCGTGAGAGAGATTCTAGCTGGGCTTTCACTGGTTTCTGGCCAAGCCCACTTGACACCCTCCATCGTGGACCACAGCAAGCCCTGGGCAGCCAGCTCTCTCTCTCTCTCTCCTCCAGCCTTCTGCTCGCCTCTCCCCTTCACACCATTTAGTCAATGCCATTAATCAAAATCCTATAGCAGAAAACGCATGCATAAGTCCGACACATTTATTGCTATGGCAACAATTCAGGCACTTGTCCCTGTGTCAAGCTATATCAGTGGAGATAAATTCCATTGTTTCCACACTGGCAGTGGTCTCTGTGTTGGACTTAATCCATGGAAAAATATAGCCTTTCTTTTTATTTAAGAGAGTGAGAGAGTGCTCCAAAGAAAGAGACAGTGACCTCTGGGGTTTCTTACCCAGTGCATTCAGGACTGAAACCAAATTTTCTCCTTTCTTTTAAAAATGAAGACAGTGATCAGCCTAAGCAACGATGCATCAACTAGCAGTCCTCTTAGAACCTGGAGTCCAGGGAGAGATCAGCAAGAGCTGGGCGGAGCCGCAGGCTGGATGGCCTGCATCAGGACCCAGTCCTTGCAACACCCTGAGGGAATTCAGCCTGTCCCTCAGCAAACAGAACGGGCCTGCTCATAAGGACCCACCCTGGTGAATAGAATCTCTCTCGCTCAGAGAAACCAAAGAGGGAAGATCCTCTCTCCCCACCTTCCTTAAGGGCACAGCTGCTCAACAGCCCTGGCTTCTGTATTTTGCCCGGGATGGTTTTGGTAACCCACGCCCACCACGCCCACACTTTCAGGGAAGCTGATTTGCTCCTTCTAAGCCCCTTCTATCCTGAGTTTTTCATATCCTCCTTCAAGGAGTCAAAACCCAAACAAAGGGATCAAGCCTTTCTAGCGTTGGCATGTGTCCTGCATCCTACTAGGAGATGCTGGAGACACACTAGACTGGGGAAGCCTATGGACTAGTGGAAAACTCAAGAATCGCATCCTTCAGTCTTTGTTGTCAACTCAATTGAGATTCTCTCTACCAAAATGACTCTGACCCAGTGTTAGACGGATGTGAAACTAGCCAATGCATTCATTACCTTCTCCTGACTGCTGTCCTCTGCTTTCCACCTCCGTCCCCCTCCCCAACACTCCTCCTTAATAAGAAACAGTCATTACTGAGCACCGATGATGTGCATCTCTGAAAGACATGCCCATTCTGGAGGCAATGCTGACAGAAGCAATATTCCTGCCAGGAAAGCAGGTGATGTGTTCAGAGATCAGGCTTGAGACCTTTCTCGGAAGAAGAGATGATGACAACTAAATATCCCAACATGGCTTCCGGGAGGAGTTGGGGTAAGGGCCGTACCAAAAGAAGATACAGAAAAAAACAAATGGCTCTGTTCTTCCCAGCCTCTTGGATATGTGAAAGTCGGCAAGGATAGCCAAGGCTGTGAGGGCAAGAATGCCTGAGCTTTTCACATCCTAAAGCTCAAAGTTGTTATCCTAACTCCCACAGAGGACTCAGTAAATGCACCTGAGGCCATTTCATCTTGGATGTAGAGTCAACTTTGGGGTGGGTTCTGTTCCTTGGAAGTTTAGAAGTAATGGGAAAAAAAATTCTATAAGGCCACAAGGCAGGGCTAGACACACCTCTCATACATAGAGCAAAGACTGAAGCCATTCCTGAGTTCTCTGCTCTTTCCTGTCTTTCTTTCCCTCCGCTTTGCTCTCCGCTCCCTTCTCATTCTTTTCTTTTGCTGCTCTTTGGCTCTGCATTTCTTCCTTTCTTTTTAAAAGGAAGGAGTTGGGGACCATGTGCTGGGTGTTCTCTATCCAGAGACTCTCATGAATGTATCTGACTCTTGCAAAGCATCAACAATTGGTCCTCTTAGAACCTGGAGTCTAGAGAGGGTCAAATGCTACAGATCTACTGACTCTATTGATCCACCAGGCCTAGAATCTGGTGAAGCTTACCCTGAATCCTGAGACTGCCAGGAGCCCTCTCTTTATGAACAGTCCTAGAGCTTAGTGGGGTGTTGCGTTTAAAGGATGGGAGGGGAAATGTCCTTTATTCCTAGGCTCTTTGTCCCATAAATAAAGCCAAAATCATGAAGAGAAAGTCTGCCTACGGTTGAAGGTGTGCATGCCAGGAAAAGAGGTGTTAGGAAGAGCTCTCTGTGATGGCATTTCCTAGGCCTGGAGAATCCTCTCTCCATGACTTACCGAAGATGACTTTTAAACACTGAATTTTAAGGACAGTGGGTAATCAGAAAAAAAAATCCCAGTGAACATGAGAGAAACAAGCATGGGATAGAAATCTGGAATGAAGGAAGGATGGAAGACAAAGAAGATGGAGGAATGGTGGGCTACCAAGGAAGATGAGATCCACAAAAAGGAAGGGAAGGCTCTGTGGAAATGACAGAAATTTATGGCTAGGGTGAGTCCAGGGGAAGCAAGCTGCCAGGAAAAGGATTCTGAAAATGCCCTTCCAGGTTATAGAAGGAGCCTAGGGTTACCAGTTAGCATCTTACACCACCATGGGAGCACTGGAGGTATAAATGGCTTCCCTTTGGGGTGAACCCTGGAGATACAGAGCTGGAATGGAGGCTCAGGATGGACCGTGCACTGATACATGACAAGATTGAAGCCATAGCAGCAACCAGACCAGCATCAAGAAACTTTCAAGGAGGAAGCTCACGGGCATGCCAGGTTGGCAGGCTCGTTTGTTCTTGGGCGTTCGTAGTGTTGTTGTTATTGTTGTTTTTGTTTCTTGCAGGGCCCACAGTTTTGAACAGCAGCAAATGGGGCTCTCTTTCTTTACCATGTAAAACACATTGGCAAAATCTGCCACAAGACTAAGCCCGCAGGAGGAAAAAGGACACTTGGAGAAGCTAGAGACAGGTTGGCAAAGAGCAAAGAGGGTGTTAAAGCTGGAATGGAGGCCCTTTTCCTACCTTCTAGCACCAAAAACAGCCTTTGCTCTAAGGTGGATTCGCAGATTTCAGTAGATCCCAGTTCACCACTCTGGGATGGGCCAAATCTCTGCACCACATGCCATCCAATGTGCACATTTCTGCAGTGTTCCCAGTACATCCCTGTGTTACTTGCTTATTGTTCTTGCTAATGTTTAACTTCTGAAAAGGGATCTCACTAGGTAGTCCAGGCTGGCCCCAGGCTTACAATCCTGACTCGACCTCTGGAGTGCTGGGATTGTGGGTACTTGCCGCTGTGCCTGGCTCTTCACTAAATAAAAACATTTTAAATAGCTTTCATGGAATTACTAGGTCCAGTGTGGTCCACTGTAATTTTGATAAATTTCTATGTGTGTGCATGTGCATCACAACACACATGGATACAAGAACTTGAGGGCGTTGGTTCTTTCCTACCATGAGGATTCTATGGACTAAATTTAGGCTGTCAGGCTTTTTGACTGATTGATCCCTTTAACTGCTGAGCCATATCACCAGCCCAGGCACTATGTTTTTGGTTTTGCTTGTTTATTTCATTTGATGCTGCTATTGCTGTTGTTGAAACAGGGTCTCACCAAGTACTTCTGGTTGGCCTAGAACTTACTATACAGCAAAGGCTGGCTTTCCCTCTCCCTCCCAAGTGATGGGAATAAAGGCAGGACTCGCCATGCTCTACCATACCCCACCCAGTCACTGGGTTTTAAAAAGTGTTTTATTTGAGATCATCTCAAACTTTCAGAAGAGTTTCCAAGATAGTACAGAGACTATGCACACACATCCTTTATCTACCCTGTGTTAGAACCTCACATAAATCCACTCTAAACTCCTGTTAACAGTATCACACCAAGGTTAATTAAGTGTTCTGTAGTTATGTAAGGTCCTTATTAAATTTTAATTGACTTATTTTTATAGTTAAATTTATTTAAAGGAAAGATGTATATTGCTCCTGTTACTGGGCAATGAGTGTCACCGCAAAGGGAAGCGGATCACAAAATAAACACAGTGGACATGAAACAGAATGATTGCTTGGAGCTCCTGAATTCCAACACTGGCTTTGCAGGAGAACTGGCATCCCCTTGACGGGGTTGGGGCGGGGGCTTTATTAAAAGCAGCGGGGATTAAGTTAAGACAGAGATTCTTCAAACAGGAACTTTCTACACAAGCCATTGAAGAACTGGAGAATGGGTTGACATAGAAGCAGCTACCTCAAGCCTCACTCAGATTCAACGGTTGACTATAGGTGTGGTATCTAAAAGACTCTTCCAGAGAGCTGGGGTGGCACAAAAATAATGTAATACCAGCACTTGGGGGGACTAAGGCAAGAGGATTGTGAGTTTCAGCCCAGTGTGAGCAGATAGCAAGTCACTGTCTCGAAAAGCTACATTCACTAAAAGCCAGCAACAGTATTCAGTATCCAGGGAACCACATTGAGTGGTGTTGGCATATCACCGTCCTGTAGGAAACAGCACAGCTCAAAGGTTGGAGTTTACCTGGGCTATGCAATACTGGGTATCAGGAATGAGGGCAAAAATCAGCAAACAAAGAAAAGGGACCCTCCTTTGGTCTGGACATGACCTTGAAAGAAACAGCAGTTTCCTCCGCCATGTACAACTGTCTGTGTGTGGAAGGAAGGATGTTGTGCCTTCCTGATTCTTTTCAGCCAACTGAGTTTGGATTTACTCCACCGCACTTGTGGTGTGTGCTGCCCACGGATCCAGTTTGATTAGGGATGGGGAAAGAATCTACCAAGGCAAGCATGGTGAAGTTCATACTGAAATGGCATTTCCCAGAAGGCGGAATGGAACGGAACGGAACGGAATGGAACGTCCTCGTTAGGAGATGTGGTAGTAGCGGTCGTGTTGGTGGAAGAGACACTATTTTACTTTCTTGCTGCAATTACCAATGGAAGAGCCTTCTGCCTGCTGAAACTCAATGGACTTAGCCATCCTCCACTGCTCTCTATGAGAGACCAATGCAGGTCACGCTAGGGGATTCTGTTTCCCTTGTGCACACAGGACCAAGCAAGCCTAACAGGAATCTGCCTGTACTGGTGTCAGTGAAGGTCCACAACCTACTGAGTTGATATGGCAACCAGAAGCAACGGGAAATGAGGAGATGGAGAATAAGATTTATGTGGAAGATTGAAACTCAAATCAGGAGGGGGGTGGTAAGGTACTCATTTTTCCCAGTTTACTGTGAAATCGGGATCAGAGAACGATTTCAAGCTGGAAGGAGCTGCCAACATCATGTCATCTAACCTCCTCGGGTTTACAGCGGGGGAAACTGAGTCTTAGAAAAGCAAAACACCTGTGGCTGCAGCACAGGCAAAGCTAAAACTTCAACGCAACTCGACCCAAAGTCAGGGGCATCAGTGATCCTGCTTCTCGGCAAGCTCTAGGACCTTCTCCACCCTTCCCTGGAAGGAAGAGGCAGCCATCAGGATTACAGCTCAAGCTTATTAGTTGTCTTCAATGTGCTTAATGTGTATATAATGCTAAAGATCCACAGTACTGAAGCAAGAAATTGAAGCAATAAACTTGTTTTTGCTCTGTTTCCAGTATCACATCTTGGCCAGAATATCCTCAAATATGCACTGGTTCAAATTATACATTTAAATTGTGTGTGTGTGTGTGTGTGTGTGTGTGTGTGTGTGTGTGTGTGTGTGTGTGTGTGATATGTAACCCAATGTAAGCACACACGCATGCTTGCACACACACACACACACACACACACACACACGCATACACACACCATCCAGCTTTTAAAATGTCACAGTGTTCTTGGTCAGGGGTCATTCTGTTTCACTTACCTTGATGGCATTGGAAAAATCACTCTTTAGGCAACTTGGCATTATCCTGGCAGGTGCGCATTGCTTTTATTGTTTTGTTTTGTTCCCTATTTTTAAGTGACATTTTGAAATATGCATTTATTTTGCTTGTGTGTGTGTGTGTGTGTGTGTGTGTGTGTGAAATGCTCTTTTGTGAAAATGAAACTATGTTTGCATGCCAACAAAGATCTTTGCGTTTTAAACGCTTGGGGGTTGTTGTTGGGAATGTTCCTCTCTGAGAGGGGGGAGTCATAAAGTTGAGAGACAAGTCTGACAGCTGAATTGGGGAGCTGAGTCAAAGGGAGGTGCTGCATAGAGAGGGGAGTCAAAGAAGGTCTTAAGTATTTCAAATGTAGGCAGGTTTTGCAACTGAGTAAGAGTCCGCTTGGGTACCACTGTGAACTCCTTGCTTTGTTGTGTCATGTGAAATGCATTTTCTTGGGCATCCAATGAGCTAACTAGCAGCCCCTGTCCTCTACTAATCTATACATCTTCCAGGTGCCAATTTGAGCTAAGGGTGCCTTTTCAACCTAGCTGGTAACTTCAGATCAGAAATCAATTGTTGAGGAGTCATATGTTAGAAACTTCTTTGGCTAAAAAACGTCTGTGTCACCATAGGGTGATACACCCCTTTAAAACGCCACGGCCGAGTTTTACCTGTCGGAGCACTCAGTTGCCAGCTTTTCCTCTCTTGCCTTGAAGGCTGGTCCGATCTCCAAAGGTTCATGCCTCCTTCCCTGGCTCTCAAGTGTTGGTGATAAACAACTATCCTGGCTGAGGTTCTGGTTCCCAATCTCCTTTGCAGGGCTCTGGGACCACATGACCGAGTTCCAGCCAATGGGATGAGAGCAGAAATAACATCTGTCTAAAAAAAGGCCAAGGGAAATGTTACATGCCTCCTTGGGATATGAGAGGTGCACAGAATGGGTTTAGGGGATTCTGTATCAACACATAGCGCTATAATGGAAAGAATTTGAATTCCAGGGTCCTTAAAACGAGCCTCCTAATTAGGATCAACCAAAGAGGACGAGGACGATTATGTAAGTGAGAGGCAAATGTTCCCCATGTTAAGCCAATAAGGAGAACTGGGCATATTATCTATTACAGCAGCTGACAGTCCCTTAATTAAGATCACTTTTGAACAGCTCAGTGACTTCCTTTTGGGAAATTACCTCTCCCATTATGTGCCATCTATATTGGATAGCAAATCGCACGCCTCTTTCCCAACATGAGAAGCAGGGATCCCGGCTTCTCTCCCTCCTCCCCTCTTCACACCATGTGGCCAGGGAGCAAGCACACGACTTGGGCTGGAGCAAGCAGGCTGACTGGCTGCCTTGGGGAGAGGGGGAGAATATATATATATATATATATATATATATATATATATATATATATATATTTCACACACTCACATATATCAGGACCATGGAGGTGACATAAGCATCCTATTCACTACCCTGCTATAGGACACTTGCTACATTCCTATTTTGTAGCTCCCACAACCTTCCTGGTTCCTGCCTGTCCCTGGCAAAATTCAAAGCATTCCTCAATTCTGTTGTTTTCTGAGATCCTTCACGTGGTAGAGTTAGGCTTTCTTGCCTGTGACCAGAAAATCTTAATAGGAGCCTCTTGAAAGAACAAACGAGAATTAAAATAGAGTCCATGTTCCATAGATACTTTGAAGACTGAGTTTGGTAAATAGCATAGAAAGCAGAGGTGTGTCTCCTAAAATATGAATTCGCTGTACCTCGATGTCTCCTTGAACTCTGCAGGGATGTGGGGGTGGGAGTGGGGAAGGATTGGCCGTGGTTTTCTATAAGCTGCAATAAATATGAAGATGGTGCAGTCAAGGCAGGGGAGTGTGATTGATTTATTACATTATAGTTCATTAAAAGTGTTCCATTGCCTTTTTAAAAACCATCCAGTCATTAAAAAATCTTTGCGGACACAGTTTCCAACATCGTTATAAGGGATTCTTGACAGCTCTTCATTTTTAATGGCACTGTTATAAACAGGCTCCATAATGGTCCTGCTTGGTAGGAGGCTAGTTTAGAAGCCACTGACTAAAGCAACCCAGGCAGCTCGGATGGGCCTGTGCAGAGGCAGAGTCTGAAGTTAATTTGTGTGGAGTATTTGAAAAACCTGGGTTTGGCAATATGACGTTAAAGGTATTTTCTAGAAGGGTCTCATATTCCAACACAGGCCTCTCAGATGTGCTTTCTCTTGTAAACCCAAAAGGATGCGAAATATCTGAAGAGTCAGATTATCCTCAAACATCTAACAGAAGAAATGTTGCTGATGTGCAATTCAAATTGGTAAGACTGTGCCTCGGGCCAACTGAAGGAAAATGCCAGCTTTCTCATTTGTAGCAAATGGATATGAGCCTCTCAGCTGGTTTGGCTAGGGTCCCCAAGAGATCAGGCAGCAGGGGAAAGATATGGGAGTGTGGGCAGACTGCATTCAGAGCAGAGCTAACGGCCTCCTCTGCCCACCACCCTCCATGGGGAAAGAGAGATATAGTGGCGGTCTCAATCATGGGAGATGCCAGGGGTTCCCTTGAAATACATGTCTAGTGTGACTGTTCGCATCTAATTCCACTCCACAAACATTTCCCAGCTGCTCATTAGGTTGGCGTCAGAAAGCTGGACATTGTTGGATGTATGGATGAGTAAGGCAATATGTGGACCACGGGGATCAGCGGGGGCGGTCATGAGCACAGGGAAATGGGAAGAAGGTGGTGAATAAAGGTGTCCAGTGACAGACAGGTTAGAGAACCCATCTAGTATTTCACCTGCCTCTCAGCTCCTCTTCTGAGAAAAGAGCTTGATTTTTCTTTGGACAAACTGCCTTTCTATTCAAATTAGACTCACTCGTGTACCCTTAGTTCATGGCCGGGCTCCATCAAAGTGCACCGGCAAACAGCTCTGAGCAAGGGTAACATTCCACTTTACTCCACTGGTCCTTGGCAATAGATAGTTAAACCAAGACAGGACAATGAAACTCAGCCTTGAACTTCATTTGGAAAGTGATGCTGCACTTTGCTGGACGTTGCTGAGCCAATAGATATGAACCTTGAGCCACCAGCAGCGCCAATGCCTTTCTTTCCCTGTAACACAGCTCCTTGAGAGTAAAGACAGGGTCAGGAGAGCAGAGGTGAGAGAAGGACAGAGACAACTACCTGACGGCAGAGTCAACCATCTTCATCTATCTCTGCCTGAAGCTTTTTAATCCCGGATAGTTCAGAAAAGTGAGTCATTTGCTACTAAAACAAGCCCTGTTTGCTACCAGGAGAGAAGATTGCTGTGGAAAGAATGAAGGCTTCCCAGCATCCAAGGATATCAGATACCTCTGAGAAATCCCTCATGCCGTCCCTGTGTTCTGAGCCAAGATAGCAGAGTGGTTCAGTGGCCAGTCTTGGCTTTCCTATGTCACAGAACCATATACTGGCCACTTCCCCTGACTTGCTCTTAGACTCACCGCTTTCCCTTGCCTTGACCTCTGTAATTAAGGGGACTGGCCTCTCTGTAAAAGATGGTGCCCACGCTAACTAGCAGCTAACTCTGGAAAGGAGTGTCAGGGATGCCCAGTGAGGATCCCGACAATGAGAGGAGAGAAACTGAAGTACTTAGGAACACATCTCTCCCTTGGCTCGTATTTTCTGTGGTCTGTTTTCTTGGGTTCCAGCTCTCTGCCATGGCTCTATCTCCTGCCCAGTGGCCATGGCTCTTGGACATTCATTTGTATTCTTGCTCTTCCTCTGTCTCTGCCTCGCCTTCTCCCTCTCTCCTCTGCGCCACTCTCTCTCCCTCCTTTCTCTTTCTCCCCACCTTAGCAGCAGATCGGCTCCCCTCAGTGCTGGTTCTAAGTCACCTTGCTCTCTTCTGTTCATCCTTAGCACTCTTCCAGCGTCTTTCTAAATGGATCTCTACATCAATGCCCCTCTATTGAATTACTTTCCATGGGTTCTGCTCCCATTACCCACTGCCATGAGTCAAATCACCCGGTGACTGTAAACAACGTTTTAGTAACTTTCATGGTTTCTCTGGGTGAAGAGTCAGATTCACTCACCATTAGACAGTATGCTAAAATTAAATGCGAAATTAATATTATTAAATTCTAGCCTAATGATGTTGATTGCTAAGACCTAAGTTCTAACTTCCCTTTGTTGAAAAGGGCATTGCCAGCTCTAAGGTGCTAAACAAACTAAGATAATCAAGAGAACAGAAAGGAAGTTGTTTAGGGAGGCACTCAATGGAGATGTTTTCAAAGGCTGTGCCCCTGTATTATGTAACACCATCATTCAAACTGTCTAAGTCAGGTTGTGTACCTCAGAGGCACCAATTCCATATGTGTCAAAAATAGGATAGCTGAAACTAAAAGGGTTTTATCTTGAGAAGGTACAGCCTGTGCCCCCTCCCCACACAGACCACCTTTTCTCCTAAAGAATATCTCTGCTGGACCTCAGCCTTCGGTTCTTATCCCTCCCATATTAGTGGGTAGCAAGGCCCAAGGACAGCTACCAGAGATGCAGCTATTTAAATACTAAATGTGGGACAAGAAAGCTGATTGGCCCAGCTTAGAGGAAGCACTCCAGTTCTGACTCCCGGAAGCCACAACTGAGCAGAAGGACTCCTGAATTTCCGACACCAGGAAGGATCAAGCCGGTGGAGTCTTGGGGAGAATTTTGATTGGCCCAGGAGCCACCATCAATCAGAAAACCAGCTCTGCCTCCGGCTTTGAGACTACTGGCTGGATCATAAGTACTAAAGAGCCCTACCAGTTCTGTCGGTCTCTGAGGCAGCTTTGCTGGAGCTGCAGGACCCGGGCTAACAGCCCTGCCCTATGTGTCCTCACCTTGGACGGAGTCATGGTTTCCACAAAGGGCTGCCCATTTCTGCACAACTGTCCTACCAGGAGTGCCAAAGCTCTTGTCTGCAGCCTTTCAGCACTTAGTCTGAAGTGTGTGACTGATTTTTGTTTGTTTGACTTTGTTCCATTGTTTGTTTTGTTTTACTTAATCCTGCGTCCCTGGACACCAAGTTGTTATATTCCCAGTTTCCTAAATTCTATGGGTCAAACGGTAGCAAAGACTGACTTACTCTGTGCCCTGCATTGGCTACTCAGACTTTCTGTTTTAGCCTCAAATCCCAAGACACTTGGGAAGAATTAATTAGGGTGATCACTGATTGCCCTCCTCATCTCTGCTTCCAGTGACTACAAAGACACAGAAACAGCCCAGCGCAATGCTTTCCCCTAAGTCAGAAGTTCTTGTTTTTGTTACACTGCTTGTCCCTCCCATAGCAACATGTCGTTACATCATTATCTTTCCCCCATGAATACTTAGGACTTTGATCCCCATCCTATGACATAAACACAATCTATTCAAGGACCAAGATCAGGGGCTGACAGCAGGTCTCATCTTACCTGGCAATGCTGATCTAAGCTGGAAGTTGCATGGAGACTTGTGCTAAACAATATTGTAAGACTGAGCCAAAAAGATGTCACTCAGACTAAGGCAAGACAGAGATGGCAGCGTGAGCCACACCCTCCCTCCCAGCAGAATTACCTTGGGTTAAGAAGGCCCATTAGTTGACTTGGGTATTCAAATTTAAACATGACAGGGGCAGAGCTGATCTACAGAGCATCCATAGCTATGATGTGTTGTGAGCTGTCTCTTACGATGTCTTGCTCATTGATGCTTTTGTCTGGATGGTGGCTTGAGTCTCTCCTGATGCAGAAGGGTTATGGCACATGGCAGGGACAAAGCTGAACCTTCACACCATCCAGCAGACAGGGATATGAGTAGGAGCATTGCATCCCCTTCTAATAGATTTGGAAAGTTCCCAGAAAAGGATTCTCATTGGTCCAGCTTGGGTCAGGAGCCCATCACTTACCCATTGTGGCCAGGATGGTGATGAATGGGGCAAGCATCTCAACAGTTCCTCTTTGCTAGTTTCTGTCATCAAAAGGGACAGTGGCCTCTACAGAAGTGGTTATAAATCATGTTCTTGTCCTCCACGTCTTCCTGATAAACAGATCTACTCCAAAAAAGGAAAGAAAATCCTGTCCACAGATGTGTGTACTTCTTCACATGGAGTCTTAAGGAACTGCTTGACCTTGAATATCTTCCTGACCCTCGGATTAGCTTGTCTACACAAAGGATGCCTTTAAATATTTATTTGCTATTTCAATTATGCCTGTGCACTGGGTCAATGTCTTGTGCGCAAAGGGGCAGAAGAGGGAAATGGGAAACCCTGGAACTAGTGCTATGAAAGTTTGTTAGCTGTCATGTGGGTGCTGGGAATCGAACCCAGATCTTCTACACCGTGTTCTTAGCCACTGAGCCACTTCACCAGACTCCCACATGATTGGGATGTTAGTGGGAGAATTCCTAATGGCTGATCATTTTCAGAGGTACCTACTTACCCTTCAAATCACACCCAGCCCTCTCCTCCTTAGCCTATCTCAAGTGTGCACGCCACACCCTCTCTTCCTTTGCTCCTCAGACTCCGCTCCAAACCCTGTTAGGAAGGCAGGAGGACATTTATATTCCGACAGAGTAGGGAGGTGGGAAATTGCATGATATCAACCAACTTTGAGCACCAAGAGGAAAATAAAAACAATGGCCCCGAATTGCGGATTTCAAAATGCAGGGATGCAGTTCTGTTCTGAAAAGAGAGGAGGGCGTCTTTGCTACAAAAGTGGGTTAGAGGAATATTTCACATGGAAATCTTCCCTAGAACAAATTGGAAGTCAGCACAATGCCTGGGTACTCACTTGTTTAAGCCTGGGAGAATGCATGCCCAAGTACACACACACACACACACACACACACACACACACACACACACCCACCATTCTTTATGCATACATATTTACACACAATATACATAAAGAATGACCTTCTCCCGCTCCACCCTCCTGCTGCCTGCAATGGTAACATTTACTGAAGGTTTTATTACAAAAGCCACAAAATGAAATTCTAATCAATAATAGTTTCCAGGATGGTGAGGGGGAAAAAAAAAAAGGGAATTGAATACATTCATAGGTAAAAGATGCCATTATCTCAGTTCAGTAACTATGAAAGAGAAATAGATGAAAAAATCCGGGTTTTATATTAAAACCCAGCACAGCTGTAGAGTTACATAATAAAGCATTGCCTGTATCCATGGCAATGAAAGTAATTGATGCAGCACAAGTTATTTTTATAAACCCAAACAAAAAAATTCAATCAGAAATGTCTCTCCCC
Organism: Mus pahari; assembly: GCF_900095145.1. Taxonomy (NCBI): domain Eukaryota; kingdom Metazoa; phylum Chordata; class Mammalia; order Rodentia; family Muridae; genus Mus; species Mus pahari. The sequence goes on from NC_034609.1 coordinate 14,771,293, forward strand.
ATTTTGGGGGCATTGTATATTTTGTATCTGTACATAATGCCCACATTTAGAGTCTGAATGCACCCTCTATTGATCAGCCTTGCTGAATAGGACGTGCTGCCTTCCCTGAATATTCAGGATTAGAATCCTGCGGCCTAGTTCCCACTTCTTCTCACCAGATTTCCTCTGAATACATTACACCATGCTTTAAAATCCAGGCAGTGCCAACTCAAGAGAGAGTAAATTAGCCAGATCCCTGGTTTTGGAGAGGTCAGAGGGTCCAAATTTTAAGATATCTTCAGAATGCATGAACTTGAATGGCATCACTACTCCCAAAGCCAGAAACCCTCATTTAGCCAGAAACCCTCATTTACACACACACACACACACACACACACACACACACACACACACACGTCCTTAGTGCCTAGAACAGAGCTAAGGACACAGCGAGCCTTCCAAAACAATCAGGGCACATGGCTCATTAATCACTCCAGTTTGTTTAGCAAAGAATAACTGAAGATACCTATTGCAATCATATTCTAGGGCCACACTCTATCCTTGTATTGGCTCTGCAGAGGAGACACATAGGACCCTACAGCATGAATTCATCTTTCCAAAAGAGTTCTTGCCATTAAGAGCTGTAGCAAAGCTGGGTGATCTGGGCAGGAGAGCAGATCCTTTTCTCTTTGTTTGATATCAGCTCTCTCTCCTTTGAGATTCTTAATACATTTTTCTTAACAAAGGGCCTTTCTCTGTTTTCATTTTGCAGTGGGTACAAACTTGGTATTGATAGATGATCCTGCAAAGATATGAAAGTCACAAGCACGCACTTAGCAAATAGGCTTGGGTAAAAATTACAGCTTTATTGCTTAACGGGATAGAAGATCTTCGTAAGTGAAAACCCCGGGCTTCTGGCTACTCATCTATGAAAGGAAGATAATAGCAATATCGACATGGTGGCTCGCTATGAAAACTTCATGGCAGGGTATTTGCAATGTGCTCATGGTTTGATGAAGAGTGAAGCTTTGCTCAATGAACACAATGGATGTCCAAGTTACACTGAGTGAGAGGACTGAAGAAGAGAGGAGGGTACAGCTGAAGTCAGGCTGGGGAGGACTGCCTAGGCTCTTGCCGTGCTGACACTGTGTGACTGTACAAACTGCTTTAAACAAAACAGCCATACTGCTGATTGGTCTTAGAAGCCACTCGAGAAGCTCTCTCCCCACCACATCATATCAGCTGCATTCTAGAATCTGCTCAGTGGGTGGCTATACAAGATGGGTAGAGAAGATGCCAGCATGAAGCCCCCTCCCTCAACCCCTACCGCCCAATGTTACTGTTAGATTCACTGGCCATGGTGGAAACTTGAGCTATGTTGGGACAGGTGACAAGACAGAATGGAGAGTCCCACGAGCAGCTTTCTATCACCTGTCTCATCCATAGGGACACATAATCACAGACATTCATCTCTCTTGATCAGTTACCTACAGTGTCACAAAATCATGTTGTAATTCTGCCGTTAACTTTTTGAATAACTGCTAAGCTCTTTCTTTGCTGCAGTTGGATCATTTTTACAATCCGACCTCCAGAAATCTGTTTTTTTCTACATCCCTACTAATACTTGTCATTTTTAGACTTTTAAATTTTGGTCATTGTAATAGACAGTGATAGCTAATCAATAGGTAATGATACCTTGTTACAGTACTGATTTCTGCTTTCTTAGTGACTAATGAAAAAATTTTCAAAGCAGTTATTGGCCTCTTTTAAAAATCTTTTGAAGGAAAAATATTTATTCATCTCTATCATCAAGTTTTAAAAGTTCAATACCATTTGCTGAAAAACTGTTCTTTAACTATTAGATGACCTTGGCACCCAAATCAAAAATCCATTGGTTGCAAAGCATGAGAGTGTCTGAACTCCGAGTTTCATCTTCTCTGTGTGTGTCCTTGTGTTAGTACCACAATGCCACGGTCACTCATGTGAGGTCTAAAAACCTGGAGGAGTCCTGAGGAAAAATTGTCTCTAGGAGACTCAGCCTCCTGGAGTCCTGGCATTTCCAATAATCTATATAAACGAACCCTATCCGCATGTTAGTATGGTGTATGCTCTCTCTCAGTATTATTAACGCCTTTAAAGATTGAATTTTTACCATAGGTATAGTTTCCACCAGTGTTCCAAAGTCCTAAAAAATTCCTTAAAGCCAGGAGCTCAGAATTCAGTGAAAAGGTTACTTTCATATGCAAGTATTTACCAAGGCCTAGGAAATAGGGGGGTTGTGGTATTACATTATTCATTAGAAGGTCTGCTAGTGTGGAACCCCCTGGTGCTAGCTTTCACAAGGCTCAAAGGAGTAGCACAAATTGTGACTAGGGTGTGAAATCCTTTCCTGTCTTTAGCTGACCCTAGGCAGAACTGCTTTATCTTAACTGTAAACATTACCTGGCTCCTGTAAGTCCCTTTGAAGTCATTCCTCTGTTTTGTGTCAAGTAACNCCTACCCCTTTGTTCTCTGTACTTTATAACACTGGTTTTCACTTTATGAGAATGCATTCCGTTTTGCACCCTCTCTCTGTGAACTGTCTGTCACTCATTTGCCAAATCCTCACTCACCTGCAACCAAGACCCAGTTCCATGCAGATCAGGGACCCAAGTGAGGCTCGTCTGTGGCACCACAATGTCATGATTATTGTCACTTCAGATTACATTTTGAAATGTGGGAACATAAACATCCACAAAGTTCTCTTTTCTCAGAATTACTTTTACTATGCTAGTCTCTTGAATTTCCAAATAAATTTCAGGATCATCCATAAATTTTTAAGAGTGGTAACCTGAATCTTGATGTGATTTCATTGCAATTTTAAACTGTTTTGGATAGTATCGTCTGGTAACAATAAATCTTCTAGTCTATGAACATGGTATGGATTTTTGTTGATTCAGATGTTAATTTCTTTAGTAATGTTTGTAGTTTCCTTAATACAATGATTGTTATTTTGTTTCTTTTACTCTTAAGTAGTTCATGACTTCAAACTGTGTTGATCTGATTGTTACTTTATTGATATTTTCAGATTGTTCATTCCTCATATATAAAAATACAGCGGATTTTAAATTTTTATTTTTATTGTGTGTGAGAGAGAGACTATAACAATTCTCTCATTATATGTCTGTTTCTTTTTCTCCTGTGCCATTTGCAGATGCAAATTTATATGCATAGATTGGCATTATAGTTACAAGTGTATCTTATCTTCCTTATACATGAGCATATAAGTTTTCTGGCACTGTGGATCTTGCCATACTCACCTCTGTTCCTTTATATTAATTTCCTCTTGCCATATAATATGTTCTTATGTTCATTTTGGCTTGATACAAAGCTACCTCATGTTTCCTGGTCCTCACAAGCCTTTACTTGGGATCATCTTCTGGGACGACTGGCTATGGACTGAATTTATTTCCCTGCATTTGAAGGCTCAATGTCACATTATCCTGCTAGTTGTTGGCCAGCAACTACAGCTACTAGGTGCTGCCTAGTCACTGGCTGTATTGATTCTGGGCCATGGAGAGGCAGATCATCATGGTAGTGAGACCATGTGAGAGGAGGATGCTCTCTTCATAATGAGCACTAAAATAGAGATTGAAGCAGGGATCTGGGAACAGATACCCCCTATAAAGACAGGCCACCAAATACCTAGTTCTTCCACCAAGGCTGTACCTCCAATCATTTCAGAAGCCTTCCAGACCATTGTCATCAGCTTGTGACAAGAGCCTGTGTGGGACTTTCACATAGAAAATCTAACCGTTTTTTTCAACCAGCCTCAGCATTTTCATGCTCACAACTGCCAAAAGTTGAAAATTATTTTCACACACACACACACACACACACACACACACACACTGGGGAGAGAGAGAGAGAGAGAGAGAGAGAGAGAGAGAGAGAGAGAGAGAGAGAGAGAGAACATTATAAAACTGTCATGATTACCCAGGTTGGACTCCCCACAATACACACATACCTAGATCTACACCCTACTTGACTTCACCTTGGTCCACCCTTCCCACTCTCTTTGCTACCAAATAAATGTGCTGGTTAGATTTGTGTTACCTTGACACAAGCTACAGTCGTTTGGGAAGAGAGAGAGAGCCTCAATTAAAAAGGTGCCTCCTACATGGGCTAGTAGGCAAGTCTATGGAGCATCGTTTTGATTAATGATTGCTGTGGTAGGGCCCAGCACACTAGGGTTGGTGCCATCCCTGGGAAGGTGGTCCTGAGTTATATAGAAAAGCAAGATGAAATACCCATGGGGGCCAAACCAGTAAGAAGCAATCCCTCGTAACTTCTGTTTAGGTTCTTGTCTCCAGGTCCCTGCCTTGAGGTCCTGCCCCACCTTTCCTTCAGGAAGGACAGTAGGCTATAAGATGAAATAAACCTCTTCCTCCCCAAGTTGCTTTTGGTTATGATGTTTATCATAAGAGAAAAAGCAAACTAATGCAACGAATAATCTTGGGTCTAACCTATCAATTCCTATAGACATGGACTTCACATATTACAGTAACAAGAAAGCATAGCCATGCCCAGATACCCTGTGTTATTCCCTCCCTTCTCCTCCCATAAGAGGAATATTAGACAGCTTGGGTTAGCTCATAGCCATGTTGAGTATCCTTTAGTCCTTGGAAAAGTACATTGGACATCAAAGAATTGATACCAGTGAAGAAGCATTAGAGTATCAACACTAAAGATCATCCATCTGGATGAAAAGAGTTTAAGACACAATGAAGTGTGAAATATTTTTTTAATGTGAATGTGACCTACAATATAAGCAGGCTGTGGCCTTGGGAAATTGGAATAATTTCTACCTTTGTCTGTTCAAGACATTACAAAATCGCATAGAGTACATCATTTCAGATTAAAAAAATAAGATCCAACTCAACTGGACCTAAAAATATTTGCTTAAGATTTGTTGTTGTTTCCCCGAAATAGAAACTTCTAAAGCCCAGATGAGGGGCATGGACTCAGGACAAGATTATGTGCTGTCATGTGCTGGGTAGTCAGCTCTTAAAACAAACACACCACGGTACACAAACCCTTACACACAAAACCCCTACTCTACAGTGCCTGCCCTTTTCTGTCCAGTCAATATCCCCACAAAGACCATTTTTAAGCTACCAAAGGTCCTATAGCCAACTTGTGGAATTCTTACATGTTGTATAAACTGCTACATAACAGCACCACACCGGCACTTCTGTATCTCACCACATGGGGTGGGTTGACAGCTATATCTCCCTCACCCTAACCTCAGGAAGTCTCTGGTCTAGCATCGACATGGACATTCATGCTTTGACTAATTGCTCTAATTTTTTTTCCAATAGAAAAATCTGGTAGTTAGGGTGACTTGGAGCTCATAAAGATAAAAAGCTTGTTTCCCAAAGGTTTAATTCTCAAAGATTGATAGGTAATAATGCCCCAAGCATAGCATCTGTTCTAAAGTTCTACCTTAGTACACTTTCAAGACCCACACACTAATAGGATTCTTGGGTAATTTTTTTTTTGAACATTAAGGCATTTGTGGCTAGACACTACTAGTCTTTCAAGATAGTTAAAGACCATTAGCAAAAAAAAAAAATCCCCACTCCCACAAAAATTCTTTTGATGGAACAAGATGAAATTGCTCTCAAACTTTGTATTATTTATGAGCAAATCACAAATCATATGGGGAGAGGTCAGTGGAGGGAGATGAAAGCAGGGTGTGGGAACATGGGCTCGGGTTGTGGACGGTGTGTACTGAGAATGCTCGCCTCTTCCTGACCCAGTGTCTAAAGACCTCTGGGATGTGCCTCATTCGGTCGTGAGACCAGTCACGCTCTGCAGAGATTTCTGCCTCTGGGAAATGAGTGAAGTCCTTAAGGCTCAGTTATGTTTCACAAGCAAGAAGTAGGAGAAAACCTTGACTAGAGGCAAAAAGGAGTCAGAGGCAGCTTCAGTTAACAGTTCTGTGAAGAGGGAGCTGCTTTCTAATATGAGGTCCTCCACGGACTCATGAGTTCTGATGGTTAAATCAGAGGACATCATCCCCTGTGCTATTCTCTTGGACTTGACCACTGAATTTGTCTTTCAAATTGGGTTCAACTATCTGTCTATGGCCCCATGTACATATTCATTCTCTCTCTCTCTTTCTCTCTCTGTCTCCTTTCCTTCCTCCTCCTTTCTCCACTGTGGTACTTTTCCACTCTGTCTGGATTCTTCAGAATCTAAAGTCCTGAATCCGTAGAGGGCTAAATGTTGGCTTTCTGTGGCTTCCTCCCTGAGATGGCTGCCTTGGTCATCCTCACATATTTCTCTAACTTCTGTCTGTTTTGAGAAATCTCCCCACACCTTTTGGAATTGGATTGAGAAAGTGCACGAGCCCACGGTGTGGCTGTGTCCAAGAAGGTGTGCCTGGGCTTGAACCCTCTCCTGCCACCTCTCCATCCATTGCATTCCATAACCTAGAGAACCTCAAGTGACTTCTCTAACCTTCTGAAGTCTTCCCATCTCTAAACGGGGCACAATGTAACATTAAGTATTCTCTTTATCCACTTCAAATGCACTCGTAATGGGGTGTGAGTTTTCTCCAACCAGAAGGCATCTCCCTCTTGTCTTCCACTAGACTTTATTAGATGTGTCCCTCGTCTCATCATCCTTACTAAATTGGAGCCTATTTGAAGGATCCGATTCATCATATCCATGGTCATTCATCACAGCCACCAAGTGCCTGACAACACCTAGCAGGATACCCTGTATGCTGGGACCTCTTAGGGGCAGGTCGCACAGCTGCCTTCTTCCTTGGCACCTCTGCCTTACTGCATAGTGCTTGATAAAACCTCGATGTGCTGTGTATCTTGGTTGAATATAAGGTTGAAACTTCAGTAACAGGTTAATATGTTTCAAAAGAAGCAATGCGTAAATCAACCGAGCAACAGAGTTCTTGAAAATGGTTGTTCGGCATTGTTTAGCCTGGCTTTCAGCCTGTTTATGGTCAGAAAATGATCAGTAAGTCAATTACTGCATCAATCAATCAGTCTGGTGGCCTAGTGTAGCTCCCATTGCTTTATGGAGAGTGCCTTACAATCTAAAAGTGCTGTTCGGTGGGGTTTAAGTAGCACCATGCTCGTAGAAGCGATGGCGTAGATGACATGCAGAGGGTCTCTAAATGACTGACTCACAGAGAGGACAATTTTACTCCCTGCGGGGTATGCGTGTGGGGGGGGGGGAGGATATTTGGAGATGTCTGGAGACATTTTTGGTTATCAGCATGACACTGGAGGATTGTTACAAGCATCTAGTGGGTAGAGTCCAGGGTCCCTGGCAAACATCCTACAGTGAATTGACAGGAACGGTGGTGTACCATAGCTCAGGCACTGAGAAAGCCTGGTGTCAACCATTAGCGGTGAGAGATGTATTCTTTCGTGGCCACATGCTAAAATGTGGTTCGGAAAGATGGAGACTTTCTGTGTGGTGTTCTGTCCCATCGACGCAGTTGCGGAAGGAAGGTCAGAAGAGAAGGGACACACGAGAGATCACGTCTGAACCCTTTGTTCTATTTCATTTTCTTTTGCTTTGGTTTGATTCTTGGAGACAGAGCATCGCTGAAACTCTGTGTAGACCAAGCTGGCCTTGAACTCACAGGGATTCGCCTGCCTGGCTTTCAACCCTTTAGTCTAGTCCCGATAGGGAGATGAAGGGTTTAGGTCACAGGCCTGGTGAACAGCCAGCCCATATAAGAAACCAAATTCCTGGTTCTCATGCCACTCATTCTACCCCCTCCTTCCCAAATACCAGCCGCCATGTCGTCTCCCTGCTGGTTCAGGCTAGGGCTAGGTTCTGCAGCCTGCTGCCCTTGAATTCAGACTCTGTTTCCTAAATTCCAGCGTTCACATATGACAGCAGTGACTCTTCCATATTTGAAAAACCACCTCTATGATCTTTTCTCAAATAAATTTTGGTAAACAAATCTTTTATTAGTGCCATAGGGAAACTGGTATCATTCCCCATAACTTTAAAGGATCTAAAGCTGGCTGTTGCTAAGATTGCTTCCCAGGGGAAGACATAAATACCACCAACCCCTCCTGCTAAGGTCCTAATAACAAGGCACGATTCCACCAAATTTCACTCTAAAGGACCTATGGACGTATTGGTCTTCCTGATAGGATAGGATATCGGTAAGTGGCTACTTACAGGAGTGTGAGTGAAACCCTTTACATAACAGGGATGAGAGGTCTCCCATAGCTGCATAGACAGCATCTCATCTCCTAGTCCTTTCCTACGTATAGTTTTCAACATTTAACCCCAAAGGCTCAAGGCCACTTACAATCAAGACAAGAATGCCTGCAGCTGGTTGGGAGGGGTGGCTGGATACTCAGGCTAGGGTCCCATGTCCTTCCTCATCCATTTTATGAGAAGGAGGACACCAAACAGTCACCAAGCCGGACACAGCCATGATGATCCTTGACAAGCAGGCTTCCTGAAGATAGTAGAATTTGGGTTCGGAGGTTAGTCCTGTGTGACACTCACTGGCACAAGGCACACCAAAGTGCTGTCCAGGTCCACTTTGATGGTGCTGCCCTTTGAAGTCTCCGGGTCTGGTTCTCTCCTTGAACTTTGTTTTGAAACGGAGATACACATGTGTAAGAGTATTGTTACGTTAGATACATTGTTACCTGATAGAAGCCTTCTGTTTTTAGCCCATATAGTATTTCCAATAGAGTGATAACTCTGAGAAGCAATTTAAACGAATCTCTTTTCTAGCCCAGTGTTTCCATTTTGTGGCTCGACCTATGCACCTCTTCTAATTGCTGTGCGGTCTCCCCCTGGCACATGTATTTGTTAATAGGAGCAAGAGTGAGCGGAACAACTTTTGGTTGCGTGGACACAACACCTTGCTTTGGTCTCCCAAGCTAAAAGGATGCAGGCACCATGACTCTTCCTTACCATGCCACATGTAATTAAGTGGGACAATTCAACTAGGAATCACTCTCTGTGACACAATTTTTCATGGGAGATACATCTCAGGAAAGAGAAGGGCAAAGCAGGAGAATTCTATGACTCAGAAGACCCTCCTCTTGTTTTAAAAAAAAAAATGCTTTCCCCTGAAAGGGTAGATATAATTGTTCCACCTGTGACTATTATATTTTCTGGCCAAAGGGAGATTATCCTTTGAGCCTGAGGTACTCATAGGAGCATTTTAAAATCAGAGTTTCTTTCGCTGGTTGCTAGAAAGGAAGTCAGATTGATGCATAACCACCAACGAGCTCCGGATTGGAGTGAATATCAACATTGTACACTAGCCTGGGAGTTGCATAGCAACAACCACAGGCAACCCTAGCAGGATAATGTGACGTCAGACCTTCAAATTCAAGGCAGTGAATTCAGCCAGTAGCCAGTTAGTTTGGAGGAGGATTCTGAGTGAAGGCTTGTGAGCCCCAGAAACCACGAGGTAGATCTGTGTTAAGCTGAAATGAACAAGAGTATTCTATAGGACAAGAAAAAAATTAATATAAAGGGGAAGAGAAAGAAACTTCCATTCTAGCCCTGAAGAAGTATAAGATGCACCTGTGGGGACTTGAGTTTTCACCGGAGCATATATGCTTGCATCTGCAAAAGTTATAAGAAAAATAGAAAATAATACAGCTAAGGAGAGTCTTTTTGTTTTGTTTTGTTTTAAATCTAGTAAATTTGGTTAGCTTTTTAAGCACCATTACAAGGATGTGGCCATTACTTGCTTGGTCTTGTGCACAAGTCCTAGGATATTCAGGGTCTGGATTTATTCCACTCAACAGACTAGGAAAGAGAAGGTCCGATTAGTAGAGCCCACTTCAGAGAGGTGCAGACACCAGCAGAGTGAGGACTTCACACACACCTTTGATACTGTATCCAGTGTTAGGGCCAGGTAGGGTGGGACCATGTAGAATCCCACTTACCGTATATCTACAGATGTATAGCTTTTAAATCAAGCCCAAAGTTGGTAAATAACATCTCCTACACTGGTGAATGGACTTCATAATGATTATAAAGGATTTTTTTTAAAGACAAGCCCATGTCCTTTAGCTCCCGTTGAGACACTCTAAAGGGATACCTCTGTTCAGAAACCCCATAAGTCCTATTAAGGCTTCAGTCAAGCCCCTCCAGGTGTCAGTTTCTCTCTGTGCTCTGTTTTCCTTCCTTATTGTCCTATAGGAGTGTGCCCCCAAGAACATTCCCAGGGGACTCCAGTCTAGGAGAGTCACCCTGTCATCTCTGATTTGCCCATGAAATGTCCTGCAGGTGGCTCTTCTAATCTGCACCTTTAGCTCCTGATCCTCCCTCCTCAGCCTGCCACCTGCTGGTGCATACCTACCAGCTTCCAAGCTAAGAGCCAGCCATTTCTTAGAAGAAAAATGTCCCCATTACCTCCTGCTGTCTGTTATCCTGAGAAACAAATCCAGGCCTAGAGCATGATAGGCAAACGTTCCATTCCTGAGATACATCCCAGCCCTACCCACTATCCTCTACTTATTAAACCTCTCTCTCTCTCTCTCTCTCTCTCTCTCTCTCTCTCTCTCTC
>NC_034609.1:14781846-14799754 GCF_900095145.1 Mus pahari
TCTCTCTCTCTCTCTCTCTCTCTCTCTCTCTCTCTCTCACACACACACACACACACACACACACACACACACAAAATTGTCCATGTGAATGAACACTCCCATTGAGAGCACCAGCTCTGTTTGCAGGATCGCATTCAGCATACCTGCATACATGCTACATACATACATACACATTTAATTATGTGCAATGAGGGCATCCATGTCATTATGTCATTTGCTGGCCGGGCTCATTTGGGACTTTCTTATCATGCATATCACTGTAGCCTATTATTCCTTGGCAGATTGGACAAGTTTCAAGCTAATAAAAATGTTCTGGCAAATTGCTACTTTGAAAGTGATTGAAGGCAATGTCCCACTCACAGCGTATGTTTGACCTTTCGGGGGGGAGGACGTGCAGAAGAAGCCTATGGAAACCTTGTGCCATGCTAGTTCTCCTGACAGCTCTGAATTGCTTGGCCTTGTCAAGTCGCTTTAAGCACCCTGAGACCAGCCTTGCTTCCCAAAGTCTTTCTATCTCCACTTGGACTCATTACATTAAATAATAATGAAAATAACTATAACTCAGTAAAAGGCTGAATTTTTGCTGTCATACATAGCACACTCAAGTGAATGCAACATATTCAAAGCGCATAACAGCCCTGCAAGTCAATGTTTCTAATTTGTAGGAAATAGGAACAGTTTTAGAGAAACTTAGTAACTTACACCAAATCACACTGTTTCAGGGATGGAACCTGGATGAAAACATAGGCCTTTCCTGCAAACTGCCCCAAGACTACTTGTGGTCAGCCACAGCCCTAGGGGACCATGGCAGCTTCCAGCAGGATCCTCTCCTGAGCTCCAAAAATCTATCTATCCCCACAGAGCAGGCGGCAAGTTTGGAGGAATGCGTGAGCCCACAAGGAGCCCTTGCTGCATGACTCTTGAGTTTCTACACAGAGATCCCAGCTCTCAGAGCAGTGGGGCGGGAAGGGACCACCCTAAGGATGCCTGTGCTGGCCCACATTGCTCTCTGGTGCTAAGCTCCGGTCACTCACTGTCCTCACTGGGCTAGTGATGACCAATAGAGATTGGTCATCTTCTCTTCTTTGAGTCACATGTCCACTTCCTAAGCAATGCTCTGTGCCCCTCTCCCCAACCAACTTGCACTTGAATCTCTGGCTCAAAGCCACCCCTGGGATGATTAAGTAAACCATCCTGGGATCACTGGAGACTAGGGGGTTGGGAAGTGTGTGTGTGTGTGTGTGTGTGTGTGTGTGTGTGTGTGTGTGTGTGACAGTATTGAGCTGACTCTTGCTCTTCCTTTGGTGACATCAGTGACTTTGGATAATTCTACCTATTACATTGGTCCTAAATCTTGGGCTAATACTCAACTAAACTTCTGCAAGTAAAACCCTCCCTAAGGAAAATGAATAGCATCACCCTAAAACAGGTTCATCAGCAGTTAAGTCCCCTCTGCGAACAAGAGGAAATAACCAATAAAAAAATACACAGTAAACCAATAACAGAGCAGACTAAGCCACAGCACTCAGGGCTCGCTGGATTACTCCTTAGATTTGAGGAAGGATTCGGGAATCACCTTTTGGCTTCTCCCAGCTCCTTGACAGTTATTACTACATGTCTCTACAACCTGCCTTCTTTGTACCCTTCTGTTGAAGAACTAATGTTATAAAGTCTCCAAATGGAATGCTGGAAAAGTTGCCTCCTCTCCTGTCCCCTGTCATTCCTTACCCAGACAAGGAAGAGTGACCCGTCAGCCAGAGCTGTTGTGCGGTCCTCATGCTTCCCAGGCCTTTCTTCCATTAATGTGTAGCTACAGGGGAACCCAATATGCTCTGCAGCCTGTGGGCTGAGGAAACTGAACATTTTCGTACCTCATAAGAATCCATGTGGTTTGAGAGGGGGAGATAGAGGGTGGAATAAATTCATAGTGTCAAAGGGGAGCTTTTGGGGGGGAGTCCTGCATGGTCACCAGGCTGCTGGTGACAATTCATCCCAAGTGGTTTAATGGGGTAGTTAGCCATGTCCCCATGAGAAGATTCAGTCTGTGTCAGCAATGAATCCTGGAAGAGGTAAGACTTTCCTGTGAATGAAGCCACCCAGTTACAAGCTTCCTGCTTCCTAAGCACGCCACGGCATCCTTTTGTCTTCTTCGCCTTCCCTAATAGGATGTCAGTATGAACATACTATGCACATGTTACTTGAGTTTCGCCAACCGGGGCTGGTGCCATCTGTGAATTCCTCCAGTCATACAAAGGTGACACGCCCCTTTCTGAGGTAAGATAGATCTTTACAGTTCTTTCTCTTTTTCCCTCCCGTTGCTCTGTTTTGTTATTGTCATATCTGGCTGGGTTGGGGTTTTGTTGTTGTTTGTTTGTAGTGGTTTTGATTTTAAGAGGGTTTGTTTTGTCTTGCTTTATTTGAGATGGGCTATCACCATGTCACTTGAACCAACCTCAAGCACACTGTCTTCCTCCCTCAGCCTTTATCTGACAGGGATCACGGGCGGGCAGCACCACGTCAGCTCAGCTGCCAAGCTACCCTTAGGACAACGCATTTCCAGGCTGAGCAGTTAGAGTGCCACAAATCCCACGAGGCCAGGAGGCTCCTCTGTGCCTAAAAGTCTCTCTTAGACTTTTTGTTGCGGCCAGCAGAAAATCCATTTCATACCTGCATAAGCAAAAAGGAAATAATTGGACAAACTCTATTGAGCCAACCAAGGCCAAGCTGCTCACCTGTGTACCTTCTTTTTTTTTTTTTTTTTAAAGTGGAAAACACGCTGTTTACTATGTCAAGCCACAAGAATTTGAAAAAGACCATTGTTTTATAAGAAGAAGTATTTACTAAAATGCACCACTTCCTAGCAATGCTGTTGAAATGCTTTCCAGGACCCCCCAGTAGCAACTAAACTTCACTCCAGTGTAGCTCTTCTCTCCTGTCCATGTTGATGTTAACAGTGAGTTCATTTTTAAGCTCATGAATATTCATACTTCAAATGCTGTTCAAGTTTCCCAACTGAACTATCAGAGCATCGGGGAAGAGGAAACTGTTTCAGAGGGACTTGGTTTCTTCCCCCTTCTCTGTGTCGCCCTTTGGCTCTTCATTGGAACAGGTAGTGATATTTGTTCTGGACCCTAGGCACCCTCTGCTTTAATGTTAGGGACCTAATGTTCTCATTAAAATCCCCGTCTTGTCTCTCTGGCTTTGATTGCATCAGCACCATTACCAGGCCAAGGACAGTCACCAAAAGAACCCTATTTTTGGCCTGGCTTGGATGACAAGGGGCATCTGTGATGGGACATAGTACTCTACTCAGACACATGGACTGCGGGGCAGGAAAAGATGAGAGTGTGCTCATTTTTTAAAAAGGATGAAGGGAACAGAAGGTACCTTCTACACTATGAGTGGAATAGACAATTTGCTTGTGATTGGCAAGTGGAGTCATTGCCCTAAGTGTGCCCCCAACTCACTAAGGCCTGTCTTCTCTTTTAAAGATAAAACTTACAATTTGAATGTCTCTATGAAAAAGGAATCATTCATGGTACACTGTAAACGGCTGGTACAAAAATTTTCTGCCTTTCTCCATTTGAATTTCAAAATACCCCAAGTTGCTGATCCAGAAACTATGTATGTTTATTTTTGAGGTTCTAGAGGCTCAAAAAGCAAGGAGGGGTGCAAATTCAGTTTAATAGAGCCTTGCTTCTTTATCAAGGGCCTCACTGTAAGTTCATATACCAGAAGAAGAAAGGGATCTCTCTGGGGTCTTTTATAAGAGACCCCATCGCCAAAACAAAGCCCAACTTTGTTTCATAATTTGGGAGCTAGAATTTGAACACACAGTTTTGGAGGGACTCAACTACTCAGATCAAAGCGGTTCCATTGATGTATTTGTTCAGTAGAGTGGGAAAGAGGCAGTGCCAAGAGAAATGCAAGGAAGAAAAAAGAAAATATTCCTCTACTTGTATTTTTCCTAAGGCTAGCTAGCCCTGCACAGGATAAGCAACCATATTTTAAGATAAGACCCAAAGGGGCTTCTACAGGAAGCCCTGTGTGCCACTAGGAATAGAAGGAAGAAATGGAAAATATATTCTTTTCCTCCGACGGATTACGGTTTAATTGAAACCCAAGTATATTGCTCATAACCTGTGCTGTAGACACAAAATCTGTGTACTATGGCATTATAATGATGTCTTCAGGCAAGTCACCAGCCACCCTAAATAAACTCCGGGTAGGATTCCCTAAGTTTCATTTATGGAGTATTAACTTTTCAGGATGTTAGTCAGTATTGTGTTCAGGGCTTGAAAAATGCCAAGTGTAAAGGTCTTCTACTCCAGGATCTCTTGCAGCCTTTATCATATTCAGATCTGTCGCGGAACACAGAATGAAGTAATTCCCAAATATGTTCAATGACAGAGTAGTGTGCAAGAAAGAACAGCTGCTTCAGCACCAGACATCTCTCCTTTCCCAGGTCTGCTTACATTCATTCAGCCAGTCAACATTGAGCACCAAATGTGTTCCTGATCAGCTGTTAGAGGTACACAAGTCATCACCAAGATTAATCAAGCCTTAAGTCTCTACTACTCATAAAAGCTTATTGAGAGAATGACCAACGTTATATCAACGTAATAGCAAAGATTCTAGTCCAACCCAACAAATGTTCAGACATCAGAGCAACGTGAGCCAAAGTCCATTTGCATATAACCCTAGGTAGTGCCACTGAGGAAACTTGCAAAATCAGACAGCACATGGGAAGAAGGCCATAGTTGAGTAACCGGGTGTCTTTAAGGAAAGTCTTCGTAGGGGGGAAAAAAAAGTCTTAAAAGATAAAAGAGCAAAGCACCAAGGAAGTGTAGTAACTCTAAAGGTAGGTGACTTGGTGGCAGACATAAGGGAACTAGATGTACCAAACTTATAAGAGAAAACCACTCCAGGAGACCCTTCCGAGGCCCTTGAGGGGCGCTGTGGACCTTGCAAAGTCAAGCTCGTGAGGAGCAGCAGATGCCAGCGAGTTCTTCTTTGCACATCTATGTCTGAGCATCTGGCGAGCCCTGTGTAGGCTGGAGTGCTTCAGAGGCTCACGAGTCTTAGCCAAAGAACAATGAAGTCTCTGAGGTGTGTTTGCCAGGCAACGCAGATTACACCTCCCACTTGAAGAGAGGCCCTGGGACTGGTGCCAAGCCACTGCAAGCCCCTCTGCTCCTTAACATGGCACTTACAGGAGCTGTGAAAAATATAAACTGGATCATTCTCTCAAGACACAAGAGCCATCATAACCGTAAAAAAAATTCTCATTCTGCTCAATTCAATCAGTCACAACGAAGGGACTGATCTTTGTCAGCTCTGTCACAAGGCAAGTTTTTCAAAAAAAAAAAAAAAATTAAGCAAGATAGATGGATAGACAGAGATATGGCACAGACATAGGCATGCATCCCCCAAATAGTGCTCAATAAGCCATGCTAAGGGAACTGTACCAAAATAAAAAATACCAACATAGCCAGCGCCACAGAAGCACCTGTGTACTAGAGTGTCTAGTTACCTTCTCAAGGGGGAACACTATCATTCCTTCCAACAATACAGATTAGTTCAGTTGCTTTACGTTCTACAAGAACAGATAAAAATGTGTGGACACGTAGGTGCCTTCTTCTTTTAATCACCGGGTTTCTGAGAGCCGATCATGTTGTTATGTGAGAGTTACAGACTGCTTATTCCCAGTGCAGAGCATCCTTTTGTGGGACTGTACCATTCTCACCTACACTACTGTGGGTGAGCATTTGGTTCCATTCTACCTGGGAGTTATTAGCAGAAGGAAGAGTGTTCGTACACACGGGACTGTACAGAGGGTCCTTTAAGACGGGGATGACATGGTCCAACACTCCATTTGGATGTGCATCTAACGGAAATGAAATAATTATTTTCAGAGGCATTTTTTGTTGCCACGTTCATTGCAGCACTGCTCATAGTAGAGAGCGAAGACAAAGAAACATCTAAGAGTCTGCAGCTAGAGGAATGGATAAAGAATATATGGAGATGTGGATATACATAAATGTGCCCTGTGTACATGCAATGAAATATTATTCAACTGATCTTTGTTCAAAGGAAGTTCTGCCATTTCTGACAACATGGATGAATATAGAGGACCTCGTGCTAAATATGATAAGCTATATGCAAAAAAAAAATCATGTAGCACGTATCATATAGATGTCAAATCTGAACAAGTGTAACTCGTAGGACCAATCAGTTATGACAAATTATAAGGTGAGCACGCTCTGGGAACCTAGTCTCCATACAGATGCTAGCTACTGTTAATAACCCTGCCTTGTACACTTGGAACTTTCTTAGATAATAGATCTCACTTCCTCTCACAACACACATGGCCACTTTTGGTAGCAAATGTCCGTACCTCTAGCACTCAGGAGTCTAAGGCGAGAGGACCTCACCTCAGTCAAGGACAGTCGGGACCACTAGTGAATACCGAGACCAACCACAGTGACATAGCAAGACTCTAAATCAAGCCAAGTGACACAAACTTTCAGCTGTGGGAAGTGGTGCCTGTCATCAGCTTGATTACGGCCAATGGTTCGCAAATTCAGATATAACAGATCATCACATTGTACACAATGTTTTGCTTTTATTTGTTCTTTATATCTCAATAAAACTAGAAAATAAATTTTAAAAACGAAATCTGCTTTACTGATCTACCAGCTCCTCACAGGCATAAGTCCCAGCGACTATCTGAAGCTGCCCCATCCCAGCATGCTTTGGACTGTCCCCACACATTTGCATATGCTATTCCCTTCCAGGGATGGGATGCCTTCTCTCTCTTTCTCTCTTATTCACCTTCTGCCTCTCCAAGACTGTTCTCCAACACTCCTTTGTCCTTAAAGAGGTCCCTTTTTTTTATCACTACCACATTTAGCTTCTTCCAAAACTAGTTTATCTGCTCTGTGATAGCAACTACACAGCCCTGTCTATTTCAGTACCCTACTCTTGCAGTCTAATCACGTTTGAAGGTTTGGAGGCAGGTCCTGTGGTTTATCTTGGTGTTTTCACTATGCTTGGCTTGGGTAAGAACTTAACTATTTTTTTTTTCTTGATTGATTATTATTGAGGTGGGATAGTGGGAACGCCAACAGATATATCTGAAGCTGCAAATGGGACACTCCTTAGGGAAGCAGAAAAGATGATAGATATAGGCTTTAGGTAATACCACCTCTTTTTAACAGAAGGAGATACAATGGAGAGGAGAGAGATGTCAGGGGCAAAGTGGTGGTGGTGGGGGGAGAGAATTTTTATTTGTATTAAGGATGGTGTAACTGGTATGGACTTATCTCTAATTGCTATGAAAATGAAAACGGTACTAAAGATAACTATTTTCTAACAGACACAATAGAGCCTTCTGTATGGAGGGCAGAAAGGGAAGAGGGCAAGGACATATGCAAGTTGACTGCCTGCATATGGGTCCATTTCAGGAAGGTGAAACCCAAGCAAAACCTGAGGATCCTGTCGATACAAAGATTCAAAGTCCAGACCTTTGAGGCTGAAGAGCTGCTGGGACTTTCATGTCAGGGTCCTAAGGGGAAAGCCCTTTCACTAAGGTATGGGTTCCATAAGATTCTAGGAAGAAGTCCAGAGCCCTTAGTTCAAGGTTAGGATACACCACACACTACACAGAGGTAGAGCCTTCACAGTGTAGAGCAGAGAACCATTCTGAGTCAGCAGGTTAATCACCGAGACCAAACCCAGTTGTAGAAATGAAGCAATACAACCCACATGCCCCAAGCCATATGATCTGGTGTGTAATTAAAAATCACTATGCATGAAAAAGTAAAGGGGAGTGACCCATAACTAGGAGGAATCCATCAATAAAAATGGCCCTGAGATGATTCAGATGTTGGAATAACAGGAAAGAAGCACAATATTATGAATATATTCAAATACATAAAGGAGAATATTGTCTTAATAGGTGGTGAATCTTGCAGCCGAAACAGGAACTATGAAGAGAACTAGGTGGAGTTTTAGGAGCCTGGCTCAGCGGTAGAGCAAATGCCTAGCAAACCTAAGGCATGGCTTCTAACACTGTATGGGGAAAAAAACATAAAGACCTGAGTGGAAGTTCTAGCACCACTTGCAGTAAAGTTTTCAGTGAGGCAGAATGAATAGTAGAGAGTGGGAAGTCGCAGCATCTGACTTTGAAGCTGGAGCAAATGCAGTGATTCAGTGAGATGAAATGCTTTACATTTTTGACATCCTACTGCAGAGGGAGTGACTTGTGCCTGGGACTGTAAACCTGGTCAAAAGCCAGCTGCTGGGCAGGTCAAAGGCCCTTGAGAGGAAACGTGTTACCACGACTTTGCTAAGTGGCCATGTTGTCAAGCTATCCTCTACATGCTTATGTTTCTACCCATAGGTCAGTGCGGCTCTCAGCACTGGTCAAGGAAGCTTCCTTTGCCAGAAGGCAGCACTGACCAGGGTGAGTGCCCAGCTCTGAACCATGTAGATCACCCCCTTGAAGGATCGGAGAACATTTCAGAAGAGGGGGCAGAAAGAATGTAAAGGCGCATGATAGGGAAGAACACTGTGAAATGCTGCCTTCTGGACACGATGCGGCCATCCCACTCATCTCTGTGTGCAACGTGGATCCCAGCACAAAACCCATAGGAGGCAGAATCAGTCAACATTCCAGTGTGTGGGGGGGAGGGGGAGGAGCTCATGAGCTCCCAACCTTTCCTAAGGCACTATGGATTGTTAATGGTTGCTGGGGGAGGGGGAGGGGGGAGTATCCTTTTCTTCATTGTTGTAGCGTCTCATATGTTTCCTATGCCTTAGTCAATAACACCTTCTCTCTCTGCACATGCACAGGCTTATACAAGCAACCTTAATTGATCTTAGTGAGTCAAAAAACAAGTCACACTGGGGAAGGTTTCAATGGGAGAGGAGAGAATGGGTGAGGTCAATGGGGGATGGAAATGACAAAATGTATTTTAAAGAAGTGTGAAATTATCAGAGAATAAAAACAATATCAAAACTCAGTGCCAGCCAGGCAGTGGTGGCACACTCCTTTAATCCCAGCACTTGGGAGGCAGAGGCAGGTGGATTTCTGAGTTAGAGGCCAGCCTGGTCTACAGAGTGACTTCCAGGACAGCCAGGGCTACACAGAGAAACCCTGTCTTGAAAAACAAAAAACAAAAAACAAAAACAAAAACAAAAAAACCTCAGTGCCTGGGTGACTTAGTAAACAGAATACCGTTGTGTCTGGGTACCAACAAGAAAAAGTAGAGATTAAGAATGAGGTAGAGATGTAAACAAACAAATAAATACTACTACTAATACTAAAGATGATAATAATAATAGCAACAACAACAACAATAATAATAATAATAATGTCTTTCAAGAAAGAAAGACATAAATTCAACTAATCTACTCAGGACACAAAGAAACTATAGCTAGACAATTCATACTCAGACTCCCAAACATTTAAAAAATACACAGTCCTGACACATCTAGAATAAAATGACACATTTCATAATGATATTTCTTGGCCAAACTCATATGAAAAGCGGCGATCAAAATACAACAGGTCAGTTCTTCAGAAAGCTGAATAAAACCACAGTCAATCCAGAGCTCTATCTCCAGCAAAGTGTATCCTTCAAACACTGGCACGAAATAAATATGTTGTCATATAACTGACTGAGAGTGTGTTGGGAACAAATGTGCACTGTGGGGAAAAAAATAATAAAGGGAATTCTTCACACTGAAGGAACACAATTCACACAGTAGCTCAGACCTACAAGAAGCACTGAATGGTGGGTGTGGAGACAGTAACAAAAGGTGCCCCCCCACACACCCATCTCTTAATTTCATGGGAGCAGGCAAAGAAGAGGGCTGGGATGAAGCCACATATAATCTAAGAAGACCAGATTCTAGCCGGTCACATATAACCATATGACGATCAACAGATGAGCCATTCTGTCATTCGTTACTGAGTTCATGCTACATGTGCACAGATACTTTCAAAAATTAGGAGAATGCACTTTCAGAACCTTGGCGTGGCTTCTGGACAAGGAAGACTACAGGGGAGAAGTTCCTGTGGTAGAGATAGGGTACAACGTAAGAGGCAAGACTTCACGTTCAGAACTATCTTGCTGGACTCAAAACTGAAGTTTTAATAAATATTTGTCCGTTTTGCTTATCTTTCCAAAATAAAGATCACAGGGGTTCATAGCATTCTCGCTATTTGATTGTCTCTGGTTTAGATATTCAGAGACAAGCTGGGAGGTAGTGACACATACCTTTAATCTCAGCACTCAGGAGGCAGAGACAGAGGCAGGCGGATCTCTGTGTGTTCAAGACCAGACTGGTCTACAGAGTGAGTTCTAGGATAGCCAGGGCTACACAGAGAAACTGCGTCTTAGAAAAACCTAAACAAACAAACAAACAAATATTCAGAGACATCCCATTTCCAGGCCATTGAAGATGTCAAACACTGTAAGCCCTGGTGCTGGTTCTGTCAGCTTAGAGTCTCCAGAAAGCATGTGCTTCCATTGCACATGGATGTTAATGTGTGCATGAAGTTTGCCCATACCATAGAGAAGCAAAACATGCCCTGTTGGCTCTCAGGCCCTCCTCTGCTTAGTTCCCCATTCCCCCTAAACATTGCTATTAGTTTCTCTTACTTTGTTTCCA
This sequence comes from Mus pahari, assembly GCF_900095145.1. Taxonomy (NCBI): domain Eukaryota; kingdom Metazoa; phylum Chordata; class Mammalia; order Rodentia; family Muridae; genus Mus; species Mus pahari. Next base: position 14,792,527 of record NC_034609.1, read on the forward strand.
GAAGCAACCTAGAGCATCCCCATGATTTTACTTTATCACTGATCATACATTGAAATAAGCATTTGAAAGCAGAATAAAACCAAAACAATATTAATGTGATTTAACTAGAAGGTACTGATTTCCAGGGGTTCCGAACCTGTGCCGAGCAAGAAAGGTGTGGGGCAGGATTTTCTCAAAGTTCAATTTAGTTTCACTAATTCTACTAAATACTTTCCACCGGGCTCGAAACCCACATCCTCTTGTTCTCAGAAAAATGATGGATGGGCTTCCTTTCCCATTGACCATTTCTTCTGAAGAAGTTACAAAGGGCCATGTATCGCCAGGCTTTCTTGGACCCACCAGCCGCAGAATAAAGACACAGAGACGTTATTATTTATGAACGCTTAGACACTATGGCAAGGCTACCTCCTAGCTAGTTCATATAAATTAATAAACCCGTTTATTCTAGTCCATGTCTGTCATGTGACCCGTTACCCTCTCTCACTCAGGCCTGGTGCCTTCCAGCATCACGTGAGTGAATGCTCTCCAATCTGATTCTTCTCCCAGAGTCCTTATCTCTGCCCGGAAGTCCTGCCTTTCCTCTTCTGCTTAGCTATTGGCCAGTAGATCTCTATTAAACCAATTAGAGGTGATGAAAGTGTATGTTTACAAAATACTGAGGCAGGTGATGATCTGTAAGAACAATACCCAAGTCCAGACAGTAGGCTCTCTGCCTGCACAGAAATCATCATTAGAATAATACAAAGACAACCTTCACACAGCACACAAAAAGATTACCCCAACAGCCATGATTATAATTTATTAATAGGCTTTTTATTTTTACAGTTCCTGGACTAAATACACAAATAGGCTTAGTTATTAAAAGACTATACACTAGTGTTTGCTGTCGTGTGAGTTTCGTCCGCTGTTCTAGTCTCCTTGAAGGGAGAGATGTAGCATCTCTTACCACCACAATAAGCATTTATCCTTGGATGCTATGGTATTCTTCTAAAAGATGGCAACCTCCACAAAAAGAAAAGATACATTCTTGGGTACAACCTCAGATCTACTGCTCTTCTGAGCCAGAAAGACTGGAAGTGTGCTCAGAAGTCCGAGAGCTCTCCAGGACTTACGGCTGAGCACCGAGTTCCTTCTGAGGCAGGGAAGAGAAACATGACACTCAGTGTGTTGGGGACATCACCGTGGTAAAATTATATTCATTTTATAAATATTTACATTTCATGTCAGGATTTCTGTTTGATCGTTTGTTTTAGGGGATGGGATACACATAGCCCAGGCCAGCCTTGAACTCACTATACAGCCCAGACTGGCCTCATTCTCAGAAATCTTTTGCCTTGGACATCCAAAAGGTGGGATAACTAATGTATACCTAGCCCTGTTTCAGAATTTTTATTGAAAAAAAGTAGTGTATACACACACACACACACACACACACACACACTAGAGAGAGAGAGAGAGAGAGAGAGACAGAGACAGAGAGAGAGACAGCACACATTTTTCAATAGGACTGACTCTGTGCCACTGTTCTCTTGAATTTTATAGCACAATTTTTGTTGCTATTAAGAGGCATTTCCGTGAGTGAAGTAAAGAAAATGTTTCAGAATTTAGGAAAACTTCAAAAATAGAATCATAAAGTTATCAAAATAGTGATGTATTTCCTTCTAGTGAAAGAATACAGAGCTCGAGCCATTAATACTGAATGTTTTTCTTTCGCTGACATGAATGGCTAATTGATTGCACTTTTGCTATCAAAAATAATAAGAAAACAAACAACATAAAAGGGGGCTTGTCAAAGCAGCTCGGTCTGTCAGGCAACACGCTTCCTCCTTTTGGGGGATCTCAGCCATCCATCAGACATGTTAATATTTATGGAGTGTTTATGGAAGAAATCTGTTAGGATTAATAAATAATAAAGCTAATATCTTCTTCAAAAAATAAATCAAGAATCTCATCACAAACTTGCCTATAATTTACTGCAGCAGCAATAATAATGAAACTCCAGACAGAAAACTACCAAGCATCCCAGATTATGTTCTATTAGTCAGAATACTTAACTACTTCAAAGTGTACCTTGTTTTGTTGTTATTGTTGTTGGTGTTGTTTCATTGCTGTTGTGTTTGCTTGTTTCTGAACAATTAAATTAAAATGCCTTAGCGATATCAACTTTTTGTAATCTTTTTCTTATCAGTCCACATAAGACCAAAAGGATCAGATGTAGTCGGTAGCTCACTGGTGTTTTATTTTCTCCTGATTTGAACCTGGAATGTCAATTTTGATAAATACAACAATATTAAGATTAAAGACTCTATCATCTAAACTGACTCGAGATTTGTTATTGTGAGATGTTTTACCAAGTTTGTGTGTTAAGATTATGAAAACCTCTTGAAATTTAGTCAAAGGTTATTTCTAGTCCTAGGTAAGACACGGAATATTCATTGACTTTATCCAAGTGATGTGATTTTTCTACTAGTTAGAATATTTTGGAAGAGGAGTGGGAGTGTAATTTAAGATTTTTTTTCAGCATGAAAAGAGAAAAGAAATACAAATCTATCAAGTTTTCATGGCTCATTTTTCTGTGAGAAAATAGTAAAAAATAAAGAAAGAAGAAAATGTGTTCTACTATAAGCTAACAGACCACAGCTCCTCTGGACTGCAGGGTTTCCCACCCCCTTCTCTGGTTTCAAATTATAATTTCTTTTTCTCTGTATTACTTACTGGTCTTGTCTCAGTGCTGCCCAGGTCCCTGGGAAGAAGGGAGCTAGCTCTCTATTCAAAACTCAATGTTTTCGAAGCTCTGTCTTAAGAGCTTCATTGTACCCATTGCAGAACTGGTGTGATTAAGTATACTTGAGTTTGGGAGTCACGCGGCAGATAAAAGATCCTAATCAGAGCCAAAATAGTCACTTTGTGGACATATATTAGCTACAGAGTGCGGAGAAAGAACAGTCAGACCATATTAGCCAACACTAATGTTTTGACTTTGCATCTTAGACTCTTATAAGCAGTTAGTCTAATTATTTTCCAAAAGCTTTGGAGTGATTTTATTGTTTTGGGAAAAGTACGAATTCTGTAGGTTTTTGCTGTGGCCAAACTTCACTACTAGTCAACACTTGAATTGTTTTGTTTCACTTTTTTAATATAGGCAGGATTTATTTTAAATTCATCCGTTAGTCTGCGTTTCATTGTATATATTTAGAATGTCTTTATTGACAGTGACTACTGATAAAGCTGGGGTTATGTATCAGTCGATTTCAGATCTATTGCTGAGTGTCATTTCAATGTATTCATGTAAGAGGAAGAATGAGGAGAGCCAGATTTCTGACCAATCGGATGACAGCTAATACCACTGGTCTGAGTATTAAATCCATGTCCACCACAGAAGAACCTTCTCTTCGCCATACCTTGTATTGTGAGATGCTTCGAGAAAAGCTAGTTTTGGCTAGGGATGCAGCTCAGTGAGAGAGCGCATGTCTAGGATGCTCAAGGCTCTAGGTGCAGCATGTTGCAATACCCAAAGCAACAAAGCACTAAACCCATTATTTCCACCACTTCATCCTTCACAGGGAACTATGTAAATGTGTTTTCCACTGTGCTCGGCCCACAGGATGAATCACAAATGAAAACTTCATTTAGCTTTCAGATGAAAGCTTACCTTTCCTAACTAGTCAGGTTACATTTTTTTTTTTTATTTTGTCCTTATGAGTATGCATTGCCTACATTTGTTTGTGTTCATCACATGGCTACAGGTAACTACAGAAGTCTGAGGGCATTGGATCCTCTTGAAATGCAGTTAAAAGTAGTTATGAACTATCTGCTGTGGGTGCTAGGAATCAAATGTGGAAGCTCTGAAAGAGCAGGAGTGTGCCCTAAACTAATGAGCCATCTCTCTAGTGCCCAGAATGAATTTTTATGAACAAAACTATTATGGAAATACTAATATTTCAATCTCTGGTTTGTCTTTAGTATATACAATGTCGCCTTTTGTTCTTAAAACTATGAATTTATCATTGATTTTCCAACTCTACCCTATATATCGTTGTGGATTTGTGCTTCCTATGTCATAGATGCCATTAATATAAAGTTATTATTGTTGCTTTAAGCAGTCATACTGTGCTGTCAATTTGACACATATTGTTCATTTGACATGATCGTAAGAAGGAAGGCCTCACTTCAATAATTGCCTAGATCAGCTTCCTCTGTGGGCATGGAGATGAGTGACTGTCTTGATTATTAACTGATGCTAGAGAGACTAACCAATGGGAGCAAGACAGTTCTTGGGATGAATGAAAAGCTAGCTAAGTATGAATCAGTAGGGGAGATAACAAGCAACATTCATCCATGGATCCTACCTCCAAGTTTCTCCCTTGACTTCCCTTGATAATGGATTGGGATTTGGAAGTGTGAGCCAAATATATCCTTTCCTCCCTGGTTGCTTTTGGGAAGGATGATCTATCACAACAACAGGAAAGGAACAAGAACACATACACACACACATACACACACACACACACACACACACACACACACACACACACACACACNACACACACACACACACACACACACACACACACACACACACACACACCTCTTCAAGAGTCCCCTGTCCTTGATACTGGATACGTTTTCCTCCATCCAGAGGAAGGTGGCTCTTCCTTACCATGCTAGTGGGCACCTGTATTATTTCTGGGATCTATTTATCATGGAAAAAACAGCTATGAATGGCCTGAGATCTTTCTTTGTTGAGCAAAGGTTTGCTACATTGTGTAAGTAATTATATGTTTAGTACATAAAAAAACACCAACTATTTACCACAGTTGTATAGTTCTACATTCATACCAGTTACAATGAGAGTTTCAATTGTACTAACTGTTGGCAGTTTTTTGTCCATTTAACTTCAGCCATTCGGGTGAGTAAGCAGTCATTTTGGTTTACGTTTATTTTCCTAATAAGTAATAAAATTGGAACAATTTCTCATGTTTCCAACAGCCATCTCTGTGTATTGGATTCATTTGATTGTTTTAGGGTGGCGTGTAGGTCACAATATTTCTGGCCATTTTAAGGGATTATCTTCTTACTATTGAATTCTAAGAGTTCTTTATATAGTCCGTATCCAGGACTGTGGATAGATGTACTGTTTGCCTTCTGTCTGTGGCTTATGCTTCTTCATTCATTCTGTCAGTTTCTGGAGAGAAATTCGTCACTCACCTTTGAAGGGTTTTGCTAGGTGTCTAATGCTAAATTGCTTGATACTTTTTTTTTTTTCTCTTGGTAAAGATAATTCTATTTCTTTTTAAGTTCCACAGCCTCTGCTGAGAACTGCAGCAATTCTTCATGTTGCCCTTGGGAGGAATCAGGCTTTTCACTCTGCTTGCTGGTTAGATTTCTCTTTTGATCTTTTTTTGGTTTCAGCAGATTGACGACGGTGTGCCTGGGTGTTGGTGTCCTTACCTCGGCATTTTTGTCTGGGACTGTACAGCTTCTGGGGGTGGAGTTCAGACAATTCTAGGTCAGCAATGACATCTGTATCATCATTTCCATTGCGTTATCTCTCCCCCTTCTTTTGGGTTTTCAATAATATCTAAACTAGACCATCCTTGTTCTTCTCCTCCCCCAATATTTCATCCTAACAACCCCATGGTGCTCTTTCAGATGCATCCGAGTGGACATTCTCTCTCTCTTTCCATCCATTTTCTTCTGCCTTTCCAGTTTTGCCTTGACACGTCTATTATTGCCTTTGAAAAGTACTTGCTTGGGTCATCTATGTGTCTGTTTCTATTGACTCTTTTTGTTCTTGATTGTGGCTTTCATCAAACTACTCCCTGTGTCTCAAATGTGCATCAGATGCAAGATACTCATACAGAAATAATTTAAGAGATGGTAGTTACGATTGAGGCACATTCACCAGTATCAGATGTTGGTTGAAAGAATGACTGTCTGATTGGATATAAATTCAGATCTGTCTGAGCTGGAGCCAAGTTAGCTCTACTCAGACTCTAGTCGAGAACGTCTTGAGGGTAGAGACTTGTCTCACATTATCATTGGCTTCTTTATTTGTCAGGATTATTATTTCTATGTGCTACAAGAACATGAATAACTTCATTTTCCATTCCCAGCCAGGTGACCAGGCATTCTCATAGCAAAAGTCCCCAGTGAGGAGTTGGTAGCTAGATTTAAATGGATTCCCAAATCCAGCCCAGTTTTGCTAACCAACTGTATAAGCATAATTATTCACATTAAATTACCCAGTTCTTATCCACAATTATATCTGTATTTCCAAAGGCTCCAATTTATTTCCTATTCTTTTTTATTTCTTATGTGCATTCAATAACTTCAAATGAGTATCAGCTGAAACAAGGCCTCAATACAAAATAAAATCTCTGAAGTTAACGCAAAGTTTTGCCTTGACTGTGTCAGGCTACTGTTTGTCCTGGGTTTTCCTCAAGGTCTTCAGACTTTTTTTTTTTTTTAACAAAGCCACATTTTTAACATGTTTTTCAATCAGTCCTGGTTTTTTCAAGATTAACATCAGGACCTCTAGCATTGCAAGAACCAAGCATAAGTTATTAGTAGGCTCAACAGTGGATGGGCAGTTGTCAGCTACTGAATTGAACTCTTTTTTTTCTGGACCTGTTTCTTTAATGAGAAAAATGAAGGAAATAAAATGAGACATTTTTAAAACTAATAGAAATCTTTAATATAATAGCTACTGACAAAAGCAATTAAAGAATCCTTTTAAATATTTTAATAGAAATAAATGGGACTGTTCAAATGACAGGCACCCAAAGAGAAGAGGAACATGTGTTAGCTTTAACTGCCAAATTCATTTCACAAATGTTTAAAACCACTATATAGAATCTCAAGTTGATCAATGAATAAAGATGAATTAATAATTACATTAATAATTCCCGTGTTTTTTCTAAGTCTTCTTTTACCATCATACATAGCCCCAGAATCTACTCTGAACCAAGTGTTTGTGTTTCTCATTTCAGTACATGAAGAAATGGTGAAATTCAGGGTAGAATGTTCTTTTTGCATGCTTAAAGATTCTTAAATAAGGAAATATAATGATAAAACTCCCAGCAGACAATGAGAGCATCACTTTAAAGCCACAATTTTAGCCAGGAATAATGGTTCAGCACACATTGTGACTTTGTCTTAAAAACAAAACCAGTGGAGGAGGAGGGGAAAGGGAAGGAAGAGGAGGAGGAGGAGGAGGAGGAGGAGG